>NW_027223329.1:4297157-4349089 GCF_030449975.1 Polyergus mexicanus | reverse complement strand
ATCAACGCAGAGTACTTATCCAGTGGACATTTATAGGACATTAATACTTATTATAATACTTAAGATTTCTAAATTATACAAAATAGCCGACACAACTAAAAATAATTATGTATGCATATTAAATTTTTATAAATATATTTATAATAATATATCTTAAAACATCCTACAAATGTCCTGAACCGTTCTGGACATATTCAGGATGATCCTGAGGATGTTTTGTACTGTCTGGGCAAGATACGAGTTTATCAGGAGGTATTAAATAATTATCATATATTATTTTTAAATTAAAATTTTTTATTGTTTTTTTAAGATGATCGTGTAAGAAAGAAAAGGCGTACGTCAGCACCCGACAACCATTTGGAACTATACGTATAGCAAATGCATTAAGCCAACCACTTTCTAATGTTATTCTTCCACCACCATCTGAAGAAGACCATATATAGATGCATTTTTAAAATTATTTGGGTATAATTTAAAAAGGTTATCACCAGAGAAACAAGATGAATCGATATAACGATATTTGCAACTATCTTACGAAATGTTAAAAGATAATTCTTAAAATATTGATATATTCCTTCTTTTTTAATATTCTACCCTTCATATTTTATTTTTTTAAATATATAAATAATTAATAATATAATAATATAGTTACTAATATTATAATTTATATTATAATTAATAATTAATAATATAATTAATAGTTAACATGTGTGTAACATCTTATAAAATATAAGTGTGTAATAGTTATATATAAAATAATATAATTAAATTTATAATACAAATCAGCAGTGTTTAAATTGCCAAGGTATAGCTCATTCACTATTAAAATATTCACAAAAATTATTCCGAATTCTTGCAGCTACTTGAGAAGTATTATTTGTACCACATCTTATTATTTCCTGAAAAGCAGAATTATTGTCTACATTTCTTCTCTAAGAATCTTCTATTAATCCATCAGGACTATCTTGATCAATCATGTTTTCAGTGACATTCTCATTGACTCCAATATCTTGTATTCGAATATAATTGTGTAAACACACAATGGCTTGTACTATTTTCATTGCTGTTTCAACTGAACAACTTATTAGTCTTCTTAAAATCCTCCGTTGACTTGATAAAATGCCAAAAGTATTTTCAATGGTTCTCCTTGGTCGACTAAAACGATAATTGTAAATAATTTTATCTTGATTCAAGTTTTGTTTTCCTGAAAAAGGTCTCATCAGATATTCAGTAAGAGGAAAAGCTTCATCTCCAATTAGCATGTAAGACAACCCAGACAGCACAAAACATCCTCAGGATCATCCTGAATATGTCCAGAACGGTTCAGGACATTTGTAGGATGTTTTAAGATATATTATTATAAATATATTTATAAAAATTTAATATGCATACATAATTATTTTTAGTTGTGTCGGCTATTTTGTATAATTTAGAAATCTTAAGTATTATAGTAAGTATTAATGTCCTATAAATGTCCACTGGATAACCCCTGGATGTCTGTAGGATATATCTGCCCTGTCTATTATATAGGATGTCTTTTGGATTTCCAGAGGACATATATATGTGCAATTAATTGTTAACGTTAATTTCGTTTAATATTAATAATTGAATTTGATGCGCACATTTTCATATATCTAAAATTATTATTTATTTAATATTTCATGAGAAATGTTACTGTTCGCAACATTCCAAAAACTTTACAAACAATAGTATTCAACCACTAGTTCGTTTGTTTACCGCTATGCGATACGCGAACTCGTATTTGAGATTTGGTTATGAGAATTATATAAAACTTGCAAAGAGCAGCTGACAGGAAAGTTCAAATGTAATTATTTTCTATCAGTTCAATTTCTGATGCAATCCCAACATAGGGAATTCAGATATTGGATTGTTTAGAAAATATTACACAACTCAAATCCGGGAACCAAACCTAAAATATTCATGTACAGCACGAAAGCCTCAAATATTAAAGAACGGTGAACTATTTTTAATATTAGATTTTTAATATTGGCAGTAAATAACAAAACATAATTTTAATTTATATTTAAATTTTAAAATTTGCTCCTTGAAACATACGAAAAATATCCCTAACATATTCTATAAAAATCCTTAGGATGTTCCACAGGATCTCCCTGGATTCTCCAGAGGTTAATATACGGCTATCATTTACTCTTCCTCAGGACATCCAGAGGAGATCTGAGGATTACAATGGGATATCCTGAGGATATCCTACATGTATGTCCTGGATGCCCTTTGGACGTCCTAAGGACATCCTTGTGCTGTCTGGGAAATAGTATCCTTCAAAGTAAAATGGTTCTGGATCCGGTACATTCATTTCATTATTTCTGAATTTTTGACCAAGAAGTGAATCTCTGAATATTTCACCATCACTGCGACGTCCATAGGGTCCAATATCCACAAAAGTAAAAATATATTTAACATCGCAAATCGCAAGCAAAACAAAACTGTGACTATTTTTATAATTAAAATATGATGAACCTGCATTTTCAGGACACTGAAAAGGATATAGTAAGCTGTAGTTCCAAAAAGTAAATTTGTTTAAAAATTTTTTTTTAGTAATCTTTAATTTTTCAGTAACGTTAAAAATTTTTCAGTAACTTACTTGAATAACAATATGTTTACCATCAATAACGCTTATGCAATGATTGAAATTCCATTAATTTTCAAAATCTTCAGATATGCTTAACCATTTTTTTTTTGTAAAAGGATATGAGAGAGTATCTTTAGAAAGAACTCAGTAAGCAAATTGTTAGCAGTCTGCCAGCAGTTTGCGAGCAAATTCAAGCAGAATATTGCAGCAGATTGGCATCAACTGCGTCCGCATTAAACTTGTGTTCTGTCGGCAGAACCTGTCGACATAAGCTGACAGCAAATTGACGGCAGAAATCGAGTAGGATCTGCGCGACGCAGTTAAATGCCAGATTGGCGGCAGAAACCGAGCAGGATCTGCGCAACGCAGTTTGATGTCAGATTAGTGGCAGAAATCGAGCAAGATCTGTCGTCATAATTTAAATGGAATAACGGACATTTAAATGTTTCATTAATTTACATTGCACGTTTTGCTTAAAAGATAATAAATGAGATATACAATGTATGTAATATATATCTTTGTTTTATTGAGACAAAAAATGTTAAATTTTGGTCACAAAATGACCAGTTAGACATCCTAAATTAGATCTCATAAGACTCGAAAATGACATCAATAATTGATATGTCACATTCACGGGACGTTATTTGCTGACGTTTGTATTAATAACATATAAATATATAATATTAATAACATATATTAATGTAATATATATAGGAAAATTTAAATAATTTAATTTATAAAATTAAAGATTTTATTTATATACAATAGAAGTTAATTTCTATTTTTTATATCTTAAGTAAATAATAACAAAATATTTTTACTTATTCGGACAGAAATTGACCGAATAAGTAAAAATCGGACATTTATTTGTCCGATTTCCCAAAAATCAGTTCAATATCTGAATTCCCCTGTACGGAAATCGTATTAGAAATTAAACTGATGGAAATAATTATATATATCATTAGTCCCATTTTGCAGGCTTATATATATATGTATAAACGTATAATGCGCTGCAATGTTATTTTATTTTCATAATGTTATAATGTTCAATAAAGATACAAATTATAATCAAACAAGAAACGTGTTTTAATTTTACAATGATCATATATAACATGTATATTTCTATATATACAACGTTTGTATTTTTATTTTATTTATTAGTGTTTTGTTGTGAGCAAATCTTTAATCCCATGTCGTGTATATATATGTGTATATATTCATATGTGTGTGTGTGTGTGTGTGTGTGTGTGCGCGCGCGTGTGCGTGTGTGTGTATTATAGTAAATGTGTACTAATTTGATAAAAGTAAATGTATTCATAAGCAACGGAATTTAAACTTTTACCAGTAGAAGCATACATTTTCTACTATAATGTATTGTAGCAAATGTATACATTGTCTAGTAAATGAATACATTTATCAGAAATAGACATTTTTATATTTAGGTGGTACTTTTGCTGAAATCCTATCGTAAATGCATACATTGGCTAGTAAGTACATACACTTACTAAATTTACGCTTTTACTATATTATATATTTATATATGTAGTATGATGTAGCTTTTTGTAGAGTTTTGTTTTGATTGCTTGTAATGGACAATAAATGTCATTGTACAAACATGCTTTGAGAATAAAAGATTAATTTCCCAAAAATATAAATAGATGATTGTTGATATTTTCATAACATTTCACAGGATTCTAATAGCAGAGAAAATTATAGTAAACTCTCGCTTAAAAGAATCTCGTGCTTTGTTAATCAATTCTTTTCTAGTGCTCCATGACAGATCTGCTGTGCAAATTACTATAGATGCGTAGGATATGTGGCTCTCAGTTCTGTTATATCTGAAATAGGCGTTTAAAAATATTAATAAATAGCATAATATATTAGAATTTCATATACAGAAAAACTTTAGTAGAAATATTATCAAATCTCATGAGTATATTATATTATTATATTATATTATAGTATACGTAAGTACAGTTTATTAAATAGCAGATTACCCTAAGGCTACGGAAACAGCAACTTGTATTGTAAATGACTTCTTTCACAACACTGATGGAGATATCGATATTTTCATAACATTTCACAAGATTCTAATAGCGGAGAAAATTTTAATAAACTCTCGCTTAAAAGAATCTCGTATTTTGTTAATGAATTCTTTTTTAGTGCTCGATGACAGATCTGCTGTGCAAATTACTATGGATGTATAGCATACATGGCTCTCAGTTCTCTTATATCAGAAATAGGCGTTAAAAAATGTTAATAAATAGCATAATATATTAGAATTTCATACACAGAATTCTTTCACGAAACTGAAGATATTGCACAAAATACCATGATATGCTATCTATAACAAAGATATGATTCATCACTGAAAATAAGAAAGATCTATTACTTCTTGGACTGTTGCTAGGAATATCATTAAACTGCACATCATTAAACACACTCTTGTCTTATTTCGAAGTATTTGAATACACAATATTTACTGAAATAGTGATGTATCTAATTGAAGCTCAAAGAAGAATTTATCTCAGATGAAAATTACAATTAATTTAACTTTATATTTAACTGATATATTTTCTTACTTCCTGATTACATTACGTTGTGTCTGTTACGTGTGCAATGACACCGACCGGAAAAAAAGATTTGGAGAATTTACAGTCAAGTTTGATTCTTTAAAAATAAAAAATTAATTATTACGCTGTGTCATTACGAGAGGTTAGGAAATCTGTCATAATAACTATGTCCAAAGCAAAGATACAAAATGGTATAATAAAATATATATATATAAATATATATATATTATTTATGGACAGCACGTACCATATAAAAAGTAGAAATATGTTTATAATTATAAGCTTTTTCATCGTCTTTTTCTAATTATAAACGATTACAGCAAATCTGACAGCAAGAAATCACAGTTGTAACAGCCTTTTCTTAAATATATCAACAGTCAGAATGTATGAATATTCAGATGCGATACGCTTGATTGAAATGTGCGCAAAAGAAATGTGCGCAAAAGAAATGTGCGCGAAAGAAATGTGCGCGAAAGAACTGTGCACAAAAGAAATGTGCGCGAAAGAAATGTGCGTGAAAGAACTGTGCGCGAAAGAACTGTGCGCAAAAGAAAAGTGCGCAAAAGAACTGTGCGCAAAAGAAATGTGCGCGAAAGAACTGTGCGCGAAAGAACTGTGCGCAAAAGAAAAGTGCGCAAAAGAACTGTGCGCGAAAGAAATGTGCGCAAAAGAAATGTGTGCAAAAGAACTGTGCGCAAAAGAACTGTGTGCAAACGAACTGTGTGTAAACGAACAGTAACAAACGTTTATTTACCAAATGAAATTAATAATAAATGTCAAAAAATTTCGAAATTATACATGTATACATGCGTGTGTATGTATTTCAAATTATACAAAAATATGTGTTGTGTCCAAAAGCAACGTGTCCAATTGAACGGTGCGCAAATAACATGTGTCTAAACGGACAGTGCGCAATTGAAATGTGTCCAATCGAACGGTGCGCAACTTTATGTGTCTAATATCACAGTGTGCGATTGCAACGTGTTTAATTGTACTGTGCGCAAATGAGCCTCTCCCTGAAATTTTCTCCTAGTTTGTCCTGCACTGTGGCTTTCAACGTTTTCATTTTTTCTCCAGTTTCACAACCCATGATCACTGTCCTCTTGCTTCCTTTTTTTAGCTTCGTTATTCCCATCGCCATGTTTTTGATATCTACCTTTTCTTTTATCAATTTTTTTGTAACTTCACTCTCTTGTTGAATCTTGGGTTTGATAATTATAACATTCTTTTTCTCTTTAATCGCTTCACTATAGCTCCTTTGTATTCCTCCTGTTGATCCACCTACTTCTTCCTATATTATTCTTTTCAACTCTTCTAGCAGTTCCTGCTTAACATTTCCCAATTCTTCTCGAATTATTTCCTTGACCATCATTTTAATTTCCTTCTTGCTGTTTCATCTTTTATTTCTTTTACAATTTTTACCAGCCAATCTATTTTTACGTCAATAGTCGATGATCCACTCGCTCCTGATATTCTATTTCCACTACTTGGCGTCGTAAACGAACCTATAGATCCTGTAGATCCTAGCCTGTCCCTGCCGCCCCCGGTCACTGCCGATTCCTTCTTCATGTCTGCTTCACTTTCAATTGTAAATCTGTCAAATGGGCCAGAACACAGTACCAATTCTTGATTTTTGTCGTAAATCCTATGCTTGCTTACACATCCTGGATGATAAAACAGCTTAATACGATTTACCTGATAGTAAAACTTGCATGTCACCACCTGATTTTTTATTGTCTTTTTACATGCCGAGCATCGATATTCAGCATATTCATCGTCCATCCCGATAATTATCGGCCGAAACCGCTAATATCAGCGTTAGCGATCAGTCACCTCTGTTCCACCGTCACACGTCAGCATTTTTGTGTCCACCTTTAATGTCTATCTGTCGTATGAGACTTTGGTGTCTTAGACAGGAAATGCACTTCTCACGCCCACAAATCAGCATATCCCGGCTAGATAACACTCATGGCTAATGCCAGTCTATGCCGCTATGACTTGAATAACTTTCTATCACTCCCCGTAACTATTTAACCGTTTAAAAGTTATTACTTTTGCGGAGCGATGTTTGACACGTCTTCTCCACGGAGAGAGAGAGTGATTGTAATAATTAATGAAAAACAGTGATTATAATAATTAATATTAAGAAGAATATAAATAGCAATAGCTTAAATATAAATGGCAATTGTAAAAAAGCAAATAAATAAAGAATGTAAAATTGCAAATAGTCAATTACAGAGTGAACATGCCTGCATTATGCGATTCTAATTGAATTCTTAAATCGGTGATACAATTATTATTCATGGACTGTTGGGAAGGGAAGTTAACGTTCAGAGCCTGGTTGCCATTCGATTACTTTATGTTTTCATCAATTGATAAGTTTACTTGTTGGGGCTTTTTTACATGTTGCTTGCGACAGTCTGATATGTGGTTTAAAATTGCACATATGCTGTCAAATAGAGATATTAAAATTTTGTTTGAAAAGAATCATACGTAATCCAAAAATTCTTTGTAACTACAACGTTCAATATAATCTCATAATCAAGTTTATTTCACTTAATCAATATTTTGTTTTATTAGAATTATATATTTCTTTCTTGTGATTCCCATATGATTGTAACATACATAATAGTATCATTATTAGGCCATAAAAGATAAAATATAAAGAAGGTTCTAAAATAATATTGTGATTACCAATCTTTGATGTTAATAATATTTTATTTATAATTTTTATTAACATTTTTTAACAAAAATTTCACAATAGGTAGTTCAAATTATGTACTTTCTGAGATGTCAATAACGCGATTAAAAAAAAAAAAACAATTATTTACTAGAAAAAAAATCCTTAAAAGTAGTCTTTTCTCAGCCGTTACACAGATTTCCTTCCTAAAAATATTCTAGTTAAAAGATCTTTGGGTGCTTTTTCAGTCCCAATAATCCCATTTCTTAAGGTCGTCTAAAACATTTATCAAAAATGGGTTGCCTCCTAAACGTTCAATCTCAGCTCTCGCTTTCACATCCAAGTCTTCAAGTACACTTTTCGTGTACTTGAAAGAGCCAAATTTCTCTAACAATTTAACGCAATGTTGTTTCACTTCGATATCTTTAGTTCGTTGCCTCAGAATATCTTTATCAGGCATTATTAAGGAAATCTATATATAATAAAGTTCATAAATTATAAAGTTTCTGAAAAGTCTTTTGTATGTGTATGATATGTGAGATCATTTACATTTCTTTAGTAAATAAAATGTATTAATTAACAAAAATATTTCTGTTTTAAAGGAAAAAAAGTATTATATAAAAGTATTGTATAAAGGATACACATTAGTTGCATATCATCAGGATTCGTTGTAAGCGCATGAATAATGGGAAAGCTGAATTTTCCTTCACTCAAGTCCTCGCAATAACTCTTACTTTTGTTATACTATAACAAAAAATTATTTTAATTCTTTTTATTACTTATTCATTTATTTATGTATTATGTATAACGTCGCAGATATATTATTACTCACCTTATCGCTGCCCAAATTGCAATAATCATCGCGTATTTGGAAGTGCAAACTTAAAATGGCTACTAGCGATGATAAGTCTTCTTCGTAAGTTGAGAACAGTTTCATTAATCTTACTACCAGGTTAAAGAAACTACCCATCTCTGCAAAATTAGTTAATATTTTAATTTTTTTCATATGTAATTTTTTAAATTTCACAAAGAAATACATTGTATATAAGTATTAATATTGACTTTTTATTGCCATAGTCTTGTAGTCTGCCTCACTTGGACAGATGAGATTGTCCCGCCAAAAAATGTCCATTCCTTGACCTCTATGACCTTCCAACATTTGCTCCATATACACTTTTGTTGCCTGAAAAAAACACAGTTAGTACAATAGTACAATAAATTATATTTTATCTAACAAGCAAATGTGAAGCTAATCTTTTACAATATTAATGAGTTTGGTAATTATTCAGAATCACGGCTCCACCTGCAAATTGGTTGCAAATTTTTTATAGACTTTTTATGTTTAGAAAGAAATATAAATAACCATTTTTAGTTCAGGGAAGTCCAAAAAAAAGTTATAAATCAAAATGTGGAAATTTTAGAAAAAATTTAAAAAAAGGGAATACAAAAAAAATAAGAAAAAACCAAATTTTAGTTTTAAATGAGAAATAGATTTGGGTTATTTTATATCTTTCGGAAGTGGAACCCCTCCCCCCTAGGGGAGGGGGACGAAATCCACTGCATCCACGCTTTCCCTTTCTCATTCATACGACAATCGTGGGGTGGATCTCGCTTTGTTTTGTTAAATATATGCGTGGATACAGTGGGTTCTGCCCCTCCACCCCTATGGTGGGGGACACCACTTCCAGAAGATATAACCTAACCCAACCCAAATTTTCCGTTTTTTTCCACTTTTTTGGTTTATAACTTTTTTTTGAGCCTCCCCCACTTTAAAAATTGTCATTTACATTATTCTCTAGGTATAAAAACTTATCCAAAAAATTTGCAGCCCATTTGCAGGTGGAACCGTGATTCTGAATATTTACCATGAGTTTTTATGAGCTTTATGTTATATATATATATATATATATATATATATATATATATATATATATATATATATGTATATATTAAAATATCATAAAATATCTATTTTTAAGAATACATAAAACATGTATTTTTAAGGACATATAAAATATGTATTTTTCAAAATGTTTTTTCCTTCAATCAAGTCTTAGCAGTAACTTTTACTATTTCTATACTATAATAAAAAATTAACCAAATTCTATTCAGTTTATTTAAGTATATATGATGTCATGGACATAATTCAAGAAGTGCATTTGAATTTTATATTTTTAAAAAATATTATTTGAGCACTTAGAAAAGCGGATAAAAGATCTTTATTTTTTCTTATAAGTATGATATGGTTACTTACTGCAGGATGTAAATTAATTGTTCGTTCCAAGGCGATAAATAATATATAAGTTGCAGCGCTTAGCGAGTTAGCAACTCCATAAACAGAATGAGCGACAGGAATACCTCTTCGCGAAATGGAATTATCTTGTATATCATCAATCCTATAAAAAATAATAAATTATGATCTTATAAAAATAAGTATACAGGATTGCTTCTTTGATATAAATTCAATTTTATACATCTAATTTCAAAATAATAACATAGAAATAAATGTAATGTGAAAATGTAAGGATTATATATTGAAATAAAATACATTAATTATGACAATCAATAAACAATGTTATTTGGTTTTCAGCTTTAAGCTATAAATTAATCAAATTAAATTATAAACTAAAGTCTAAAGCCACAATATATTTGAACAACAACAATTTATATATATAATATTTGAAATCTACAATTAATATGCAAGATAATTAGTTTCTCGTTAATTCGGACAGAATCTGATAGTGTTATATAGTTTGATAAGTAAAACACAAAATAACAAAAGTTGTCGTTCAATAAATTATATAAAGAACAAAGTCACATCACAAAAGTAGTACTTCTTAATGCTAGAAAATTATATTAAAAGATATAACAAAATATAACAATCTAAACATATAGTATATATATTACGAGAATTAAAAGTGTGCAATTGGAAAATATATAAAATACATAAAAGATCATATACTAATAGAGCAGAATGCAAACTTACATAATGCATGAGTTGCAGAGCATGGTTACTATTTCATTGATCGCTTGTATTTTGTCGGGTGATATTTTTAGCCAATAATTGAAAGCATTAGCTAATTTCACAGTTATTTGTTTTCCAGGAACTTGAAGATAGTATCTGATCGGTTCCAACAGTTTCTACGAGAAATCAGGTAATTTCTTAGTCTTCATGTAATTTTAGTCTTTGAATAAGTGTAAGTCACCAAAATTTGTTTACTTATCACAAACAAATTTGGCCACATTGATCTTATCTTTAGGGCAGGTGCCATTTAAGAAAGAAGAAGAAGAATCGCAAACAAATCAAAGATTTAAAAAGAAAGAAAAAAATCCAATAGAAACACTAACTTCATCCTCCTGCCTGTCGTTGCTCAGAGAGTAATAAAACGGCTTATTTTCATGTGTATTCGTCATATTTCCAATTCGAAACGATATTTTTCTCTCCTGAAAAATTATAAGATTTCAAAGAGAATAATATCTCGTATATACAATCTTACAATCCGTTAGAGACACAGACTTTTATCAAATTTTACAGACTTCTATTAGACATATTTTCAATCTCTTCTAGTTTTCTTCAACAGTCAAATCTTATAAAGCTATTAACTAATAGCTTTGTAAATTATCGATATCACAGAAGACCTTTAATACGCTATAAATGAAAATGAAAAAGATACAAAGAAAAAATATACTAAATTCTATTACTTTATTTTATCTGTTTTAGTATCAAGAGACACGGTAGTATCTCGTTAAGTTTATGCGCAGCAGTGAGGCATCCCATGTATTTATACGCGAATCGGCTGGTTGACCTTAAATTATTGGATCTCAATAATGGTTGAATCGAGCTCGGGTCTTAATTATATAAAGAAAATGTCTTTATTATTGTTTTATATGTATCATGAACAATGTTATTATATTCCAAAGCCTCAATGTATAAATTTTTCTTATTATTGTTATATTATATTATATAATTACTGACCGTCATCGGTAATTTAATACGTCAAAGTATAATATATGTTTACTAATCAATTCGATGTTATTAATTGGGTGTCATTAATTATTGTTATCATTAAGGGGGGAGCTTGGTGTAATTTACCAAAAGTAAGGTGATTTTTGGGAATTTTTGGGGGGAGAAACGGTTCAATAGATTTAGTTAAAAGTTTCAGAGCAAAAAAAAGTTTCGCGCGCGCGCACACACGCACAAAATCCGGTGGCAAAAATGCTTAGGTATTAGTGGAAACTATGTAGAAAAATGATTTGGGTGTGCGAAGGAAATATGTTGATCGAATACAAAATTTTGGAAAAAGTTTGGTTTATATTTGACTGCCCCTTGTATTATATTGTAAACCACTGACAGATATATGTGTAGCGATAGCGTTTAGACATTGTCCATTAATTTGTACATATTCTACGCGGTGATTAGTGAGCCTTCTTTTTTTATTATTAATTTTAATTTAAAATTTGACTGCAACAATAAATATTGTGTATGTCAAGTTTTAAAATACCAATGTAATTTGTTGATTCTATGCTGAAGATGGACTAAAAACGGTCCGAAACGTATATTTTCAATACACATTTATTACTAAAACTTAACAATAATAAGTTTTCGCACCAATACCCGTACCTTATTTGTCAATTTTGCCACTTAATTGTTATTACTCTGCCTATTGTTGTTATTATTCAATATATAGTTTTTGATAGTTCAACGTCACATCAACTACATATATATATATATATATATATAAATATTTTTGATTGCATAGTCTTTAACATTAAACACTAATGCAGGGCGCATTGCGCATTTACATACATATATACATATATTTAATTATATTATTTATTTATTTATTTACATACCTTTCACTATTCGTATTTCAATAATCTGTCAGAATTCGTATGAGAGTTTGAACAGAATCGTACACACCAGATTATTAAACATGTACTGTTCTTGACCGTGATTCTGTACTCTTTATATATCTTTGATTTTACCCCTTCCCATTAATGATTTTATTAATGATATTATGCGCACGCGAGCACACACACACACAACATGTACATATATATCAACATGTACACAGGAGGAATGTTTTAACTTTTTAACAAATAAAATTATGCACATATCGGAGCGTATACGTATTGTTCTATATGTACATGTGTGTGTCCTTACATGCATTTAAATTCATGTGTTAAGTAATTTCTGTGTGTATTGTATGTACGCACGAGAACAGAAATAATAGGTCATATCTAATGTATACATGTATGTATGAAGAATGTATATACATGGTATGTACTAATCATATATAATACATATATATGTATATAGATCTTCTATATATATTTTTCCGGTTACATATGCACATACATTTCACATTCTATGTATGTATTATACATTGCATCAAGGATGTATATACATGAAATATGCAATATACATGAATGTACATACATTGTATATACTAAAATGGAAAAAATGGAAAAGCGCGAAAAACAATTAATGCGATAGTTCGTGGACAATTTTAAGTCAAGTCATGCGAATTTATGGAAACTATCCTAGGTAAGTGAGGTTTTAAGCGTATATTTTGACATAAAAACAAAATTTGCACGTTCGGTTTTTTTTCTTATACAAAATCAATTGTTTACAAAATAAATAAGATGTAAAATTTTCGATAATTTATATATGTATGTGGTTTATTTTGATACTCTTTCGATAACTTACATATATATAATATATATATATACCGAATTGTTGTCACACAAAGGAATTTGATTTTCCTCGTTTGTAAAACTGCATGCGTGAACAGCATGCAGTTAGACAGTACTTGTCTATATGTTAAAGAAATTTGTTAAAGAAATATAAAATGTATATAAAATATATTTTAAAATATATAAATATATTTTTAACAGCTTTAGAATGTCAACGCATGCGTTACAAACGAGGAAAATGAACCGCGAAAAATGATCTGCGCACCACGCGTTACGTGACACGTTATTACGCGACGAAGTTCACACTTGTTTGCGTTATTTCTTTCGCTGCTGCATCCGTAAACACGCTTGTTCTGGCATTATTGCTTCAACCTGCAGTCAGTCATACGGCGAAAATCGAGAAGTTTGAGATTCTGTATATCGGTATATTTCGAAAAATTCTACGTTTATTATAATTAGTTATTATAACACAAGTGTGTCGAAATAATTGTATTTATACCAGTGAATGTACCAAATATATGAGTGTCGTAATTATATGCAAGGAAGAAGCAGGAAAACATGAAAAATAAAGTGGAAAAAAGACGCAGAAAAACATCGAGCGATTGCAGAGGTGAGCAATTTATAATTATTATATTATTCATTATATGAGAATAAGTGCTCGTTTTTTTCTATTCTTCCAAGAAAAACATAAGTCGTCGGTATAACGATATTATTATTGCGATTTTAAAACAAGTTTAATATTGTATATCATTTTTAAAGAATAAAGAAAATCATAAGACATTTTTATCGAGATTATAAAATGTTAAACAACGGTCATTGGTCCATTGGATCGAATTCTAGGAAAATACATATTTTTATAGAATAAAATAGATATTTTTATAAAAACTCTACATTCTATTTTTAAATAAAAAATGTTTATTTTACCTAAATTATTAATAATTAAATATTTCTCCTCTTCCTCTTTCTTAGTATTAATTTTTTAATTTTACAAAGTATAATATAATGTAATATAAATAAAATTTGTTATGAAATATATATATCCTATTTTAAGATTAATTTTCAATTCTGTTTTTAATCTTATGCGGACTGTAAATCAAGTTGTGCTCCCATCTTCGTCTTGTGTTTATCTAATTCTCGGATCGATCTTGGAATTATCGATGAAACAAAGATCAATATCGGATCATCTCGGCAACAGAGCTCGTTGTCATGGTATAGCGTATAATCGCGTATAACTAACCGTTTCCTGTTTTCATTATTTAAATCCCAGACAGCACAAAACATCCTCGAGATCATCCTGAATATGTCCAGGACGGTTCAGGACATTTGTAGGATGTTTTAAGATATTATTATAAATATATTTATAAAAATTTAATATGCATACATAATTATTTTTAGTTGTGTCGGCTATTTAATATAATTTAGAAATCTTAAGTATTATAATAAGTATTAATGTCCTATAAATGTCCACTGGATAACCCCTGGATGTCTGTAGGATATATCTGCCCTGTCTATTATATTGGATGTCTTTTGGATTTCCAGAGGACATATATATGCGCAATTAATTGTTAACGTTAATTTCGTTTAATATTAATAATTGAATTTGATGCGCACATTTTCATATATCCAAAATTATTATTTATTTAATATTTCATGAGAAATGTTACTGTCCGCAACATTCCAAAAATTTTACAAAAAATAGTATTCAACCGTTATTCTAGCTCGTTTGTTCACCGCTATGTGACGCGCGAACTCGTATTTGAGATTTGGCCATGAGAATTCTATAAAGCTTGCAAAGAGCAATTGACAGGAAATTACAAATGTAATTATTTTCTATCAGTTTAATTTCTGATGTAATCCCAACATAGGGACTACAGATATTGGGTTGTTTAAAAAATATTACACGATTCAATTCCGGAAGCCAAACCTAAAATATTCATGTACAGCATGAAAGCCTCAAATATTAAAGAACGTAAACAATTTTTAATATTAGATTTTTAGTATTGGCAGTAAATAACAAAACATAATTGTAATTTATATTTAAATTTTAACATTTGCTCCTTGAAACATACGAAAAATAGCCCTAACATATCCTATAAAAATCCTTAGGATCTTCCACAGGATCTCCCTGGATTCTCCAGAGGTTAATATACGGCTATCATTTACTCTTCCTTAGGATATCCAGAGGAGATCCGAGGATTAAAATGAAATATCCTGAGGATATCCTGCATGTATGTCCTGGATGCCCTTTGGACGTCCTAAGGACATCCTTGTGCTGTCTGGGATATAATTTAGAAAATTTATATTATTCTTTTGTTCCGACATATCATAAAGACTCTATTTCGTTCACATAGTCAACAATTTTGCCGTTATATAATTTAACTTAATAATATGCGTATAAATACGGAAAATAATAATAATAACAAAAATATTATTATTAGCCAACAATTTCGTATAATTCAATTGATAATGATAATATCACGATATTATACATGTTTTACCAAATTTTTGCTTAAAATATCTAATATACATATTTTCTATTTTTATATAATCTCAAAATTTATTTATTAAAATCTGAAGTATCTTACATATTAGAAAATTATTATCAAATTTGTGTTTTTATATAAAAATGGAAACTGTTAAAAGAATTCTTAGTCCAATGTCTGAGTCCTCTGTGTTGGGGTCATATCATACAATTTAAACTAATAAAAATAGTTATTATATCTTTAATCTCATTAGTCTCTCTTTGTAAACTTTATATAATCATCGTGACTAAAAATGAAATGCGGAATAGATAGCGCAACATGCGCCGCATAGCGGTAAACAAATAAACTAGCGATTATCGAATACTTTTTTGGGATATTTTCGGAATGTTGCTGTAACATTGCTAAAGTTATATTGTAAAATAATGTCTTTGCAATATTTTTGCAACATTAAACTGCAATATGCAATATTGCAATGTTGTAGCAATGTTGCAAACTTTAATGTCCCATACAGCACCGAAAGATTGCAGAAACGTTGCATAGACCTTGCATTGAAACATTGTAATATTGCATGGAAATTGCGAAATGTTTCTGCAATGTTACTGCAAGTCTGCGACAACGTTGAAATGTCCGCCCATAGAAATATTACAATGTAATATTGCAGTAATGTTACGGTGCAATATATTTGTAATATTGAAATGCATTGCTACAAATATGCAGAACGCTTTAAATTTGATAGATAAACTTTGAAAATATATAAAGACATCCAAGAGAAATAAAAAAAAAAGATTGTGAATTTACGCAATTACAGGTTTATATTTGACTGCCCCTTGTATTATATTGTAAACCACTGACAGATATACCATATGTGTGGCGATAGTGTTTAGACATCGTCCACTAATTTGTACATATTCTACGCGGTGTTTAGTAAGCCTTCTTTTTTTATTATTAATTTTCCCTCTCTAAAAAAGGCATGTTAACTGAGTGAATTCAATTTGTATCGAAGTATTGAGGTCTTTTTTCCGCGATGCTGATTGGCTGTCTCGCTTGTGCGCTGCGATTTGCTTCATTCGTGTTATTTGCAACTGTCAAATCATGCAAATTTTGACAGTTTGACAATTTGTGAAAGAAAAAGTTAAAGTTAAGAAAGAAAAGTTCAAAAAATTCGTCGACAAATAAAAGCGCGCGCTGCGCGCGCGCCTGTGTTGTTCTAGTAATTTAAATTTGACTGCAACAATAAATATTGTGTATGTCAAGTTTTAAAATACCAATGTAATTTGTATATTCTATGCTGAAGATGGACCAAAAACGGTCCGAAACGTATATTTTCAATACATATTTATTACTAAAACTTAACAATAATAAGTTTGCACACCAATACCCGTACCTTATTTGTCAGTTTTGCCACTTAATTGTTATTACTCTGCCTATTTTTGTTATTATTCAATATATAGTTTTTGATAGTTCAACGTCACATCAACTACATATATATATATATATATATATATATATATATATATATATATATATATATATATATTGTATATATATAAATATTTCTGATTGCATAGTCTTTAACATTAAACACTAATGCTGGGGCGCATTTACATATATATACATATATTTAATTATATTATTTATTTATTTATTTACATACCTTTCACTATTCGTATTTCAATAATCTATCAGAATTCGTGTGAAAGTTTGAACAGAATCGTACACACCAGATTATCAAACATATACTGTTCTTAATTGTGATTCTATACTCTTTATATATCTTTGATTTTACCCCTTCCCATTAAATAATTTACATTTATATAAATTAGGTATCTTTTTGGGACGAAATCTGACCCAGATACTCCATTCCACGTGTTCGGTGGTTATCGAACTCGAGCCTTGAACGATAGTACGAGCATGGACGGGGATCGTAGGCACTAGACTCCTATATAATCAGAGAAGCGACAATTCCGCTTGCTGATTGGCTGACCGCTACGGGCCCGTTTCACTTAACGACCGCAACGCTCACGTATCATTTCATCTTTGTTATTCACCGAAAATTAAACAAAGACAGATAATCCTCGCGAGTGTTGCAGTCATTAAGTGAACGCATCCTATGTTGACGGTTGGTTTGTACATAGTGAATCCTACAAACTAACGCAAACTAATCACAATCGGCGTACCGTAAGTGAGAAAAAAGTATATGTAATGTTATTTTCTAAAAAAAATCATTTGAATATCTCTGAGACATTTTTAAGACATTTTAGATTACACATGGACAGCTGCGGGACCACATGGCAATCATGGGAAACATAGAGGGGGTAACGATGTCGCTTCTCTGATTATATAGGACCATAGACGATAAACATAGTATATCTACACCGAGTGTTGAGGAGTAAGAGCCGAGGTTCACGTAAAAAAGGACATACTTTGTTTCGTGCCCCTTGCATTCTCTCTCGCTCGCGCGTAGCATGACGAAAGAGAGCGCTATGGTCTGTGCGAGCGAGAGAGAACGCAAGGGCCACGAAACAGAGTATGTCCTTTGGTGGATCTTTACCCCCACTCCTTAAATAAAGGCAAACGCTCGGTCTAGATACACTATGTCTACGTATAGGACTCTAATAGGCAATGCCCATAATGTAAGAATACAAGGTGTATCATTTGCATTGCGCATAATGGCGATAGAATTTGCAACAGTCAATCAAATTTTTGCCCTAAAGTTGCCCAAGATTCAAATGTAATATAGTGTATTCTATACAGAATGTTTTCCGAAATGCGCTGAAAGTACTGACAGTACTGTTTTCGCGTTCCGAAAATGTTTTCAGCATACTGCAAAAAAATAACAATTACTACTTTTTAAAGAAAGTAGGTCCTAATGAATTGCTGACTTTCGGCTGAATTTGCACATACTTCCAAGTTTGTGCAAGTTCAGTAATGCATATGCCGGTTGGCGGTTTCGTAAAACGTGAACGAAATATTGAATCGAAAAAGAAGGAAATACCTTTTAATTAATTACAAGATATCATTAAACAAATACAAAATAATAGATGAAAGTATAAATAATACATACGAAATATTTTTAAAATTAAATAATTACAAGAAAGCATTAGCAGATAAGTACCATTGCGCAGCTATCTTCCCATACATTTTAGTCGCACAGCTATTTTTCCATACATTTTAGTTGCGCAATGATACGATGATCTTTATAAGATACAAGTTAAGTCCCTACCCATATAGCACAGAACATTGCATCAATGTTTTTGCCGCAATGTTACAACAATGTTGCAATGTTGCTGCAATATTGTTATACACACATACATACGTATAAATATACCAAGTTCACGCGCCATAAGCTGTTATATGTATTTACAAAATTCTACAAAAATAATAATATCAAAAAATAAGAAATTGCGCCAATTAAAATTAAAAAATTATACAAATATTGTAATCGAAAACAGTTATACAAAAAATAGCTGTTTAAATTTTTTATAAAAATAATGATATTAAAAAGTTGCGCTAATTAAATAAAAAGTTATGCCATATATATAAAATTTATTTATTTCCTATATTAAAAGATAAAATATATTTAATATATCCAATACAAAATACAAAAAGAAACAAAAAATAAAACATTAATAAAAAAATTATAACTTCGAGATTAATATAAAAAATTAAAAAAATATATAAAAATTAAAAATGAATACAAATGAAAAAAATTTTAATTAAAAAAACTTGGCACTGTTAACTTTCAAAGTATATATTAAAACCGTCAAATAATAAATTCAATTTGAATCTAAGTTTAAATTATTGAATTATATTTAATTTAGTTACATCAATAACTGCAATGTAAGTGTATTAAAGAATACATTAATTTCAGCATATTGTTTAGTTTAGCAGGGCCAAGTTTTTTTAATTAAAATTTTTTAATCTTTTTAGTTGTATTAATTTTTAATTTTTGTATAAATTTGTAATTTTTTATACTAATTTCTAAATTTTTATTTTTTTATTAATTTTTTTGTTTGTATTATGGAATATATATTTTTTTTAATATTTAATATTTAATATATTTAATATTTAATATATGATATTCAATATTAAGATACAAAACATGAATTGTATTAAAAAGTTTGTATAATTCTTGCAATTTAAATAATTTTTGCAATCTGAACAAAATATCTTATTATTATAAGGTTATAATATTATTCCGAAAGATTTAGAACTTACAATAGATTTTTGTTTTTATGCTCATAATGAATTGATTTATGTAATTACATTCTCTCCGGTCATCGACTGTCTTATTTCTATATAATATTTTTTATATGTTGAGCTACATGTAGCATTATGTAATTACATGATAAGAAAATGTAATATATGTACAGTTATATATACATTATATTCTAAATTAAATACAATCACATCTATTTTAGTCACTAACATAAATATCGCATGATTCATCATTTTTCTGCACGTGTAATGTTGTTTTATCTTTGAGACTGACCATATTGCAAAAATCATATACTAATTTGGTTAATATGATTTAATTTTTAATATTAATTTCACGTTATTTCGAGAAATTCAATGCAATCTGTTGGGAAAAATGTTCTTTCCTCATCGAAAGTCAGAATCGAGTATAAAATTAAATCATATTAGTACCATCTAACCTCTCGCTAATTTTAATTTCTAATAAATAGTCATGATGTAATTATAGAAATCTTGGTTTTTATATTGGCAGGCATTATCATACTTAACAGGATCAAGACCGGTCTCACTCTCTCTCTCTCTCTCTCTCTCTCTCTCTCTCTCTCTCTCTCTCTCTCTCTCTCTCTCTCTCTCTCTCTCTCTCTCTCTCTCTCTCTCTCTCTCTCTCTCTCTCTCTCTCTCTCTCTCTCTCTCTCTCTCTCTCTCTCTCTCTCTCTCTCTCTCTCTCTCTCTCTCTCTCTCTCTCTCTCTCTCTCTCTCTCTCTCTCTCTCTCTCTCTCTCTCTCTCTCTCTCTCTCTCTCTCTCTCTCTCTCTCTCTCTCTCTCTCTTTGATATATTCAATGTAAAGCCAGCGGCACACGAGCTATTTTATCTACTAGCTAGATTTGCATGCTTGCTACCGTATGGGCAGGTATGCTGGCAATGCTACTGACTGTGTTATACTGGCTTGGCTGATACGAGCTTTCGTGCTGGTTCGTAATGACTTTTGTACTGGCATCTTATAAATAAATATGGAGCAGGCAATTGCTACTGCAATTCAACCAGAAAAAATTACATTATTTATAATTAGTAGACGTCATATTTCTTTCCATTCAAGACTTGTTAGAGAATAATCTAAGGGAGGCTGCGTCTTGATTGGCTTTTCTGAGCCAGTAGCAAAACATGCTAGAAAAATAGCACGGGTTCAATTACTAAATTTCAACAGGCCTGCCAGTAGCACGGCCCTCAGCGACGTCACTTTCTATCATCGTTCTCAATACAACTGATATCACATTTTCAAGCAAGCGATTCAGCAGATAAAATAGCATCGTGTGCCGCTGGCTTTACCCTCTGATTTTTTGTAGAAAGACAAATCCAAAATATACCCGGTTTTACTCTACTTATTCTCATATGTACATTTGTATATGTGCAAAATAATTTTAAATGTTTGAAAAAGTTATGTGTCCAATTGATTCTAGATTCGCGTTTAAACAAAAAGGTGAACAAAAAGTTTAGATTTATCATCACTGTTCAATTTGTAGTGAGTATATTGATAATATGTTTTTGCATCAACTAACACAGATGGACATAAATGCGAAATAAATTCAAATAATGTTATACAGGTGTTGCATGCTGATACAAATCTCTTTTTATTGCTGGTACAGAAATGAAGTCAAGCTTAAGATGTGGAATTTTAAAATATATTTCTTTTCTTACGCATGATTTTTTCTATCTTTTCTTATATTTTATTTTATATGGCATATCGAATTTGTTTATATTATGCATGCATTTTTACGTTTAATATAACGTTTTTGCACATATCAGAGATATACTAAAACATATACAATTTTACTAGAATTAATTTTTATTTAAAATCATTATTTAAAGGTTTTTTTACCTCATTTTTTGTATAGATATATAGAATCAATTTGTAAAATAATACATATAATTTGAATATTTATCCCATCTTATAACTGAAATTATTTAATTATTTTCCCATATTTTTTAGTATAGAATCAACAACTAGCCAGTAATGTGTTCGAAATGGAATGGCTTACTTTGAATCATAACGTAAAAAGAAGTTTTTTAATAATTATAACACGGAATATGATACCTACCCAGCAAGCAAAATGATGCAAACTTTGCGCAAAGTTTGCAGCAAACCAGAGCATGCCTTTACAGCGAAATTGTAACAAGGTGTGTCCGCAAAAAGCTTAGCTTTTACTGACAAGGCTTGTCGCAATAGCGTGATGCACATTTTACGCGAATAATAGAGCAAACCTTGCCGTGCACGGCATGACAGCAAATTTGTGGCATGAATAGGGCAAACCTTGCCGTGCACGACATGACAGCAAATTTGTGGCAAGAATAGGGCAAACCTTGCTGTGCATGGCGTGATAGGAAATTTGTGGGAATTTTCTGTTCAGGGTGATTCAGAATCTCTGCGACAAACTCTGAGGAACGATAAATCTGGCAGAGAGGAATAATTTTTGCGAAGCAATCCATCATGTTCTCTGACGTATCGTTTAAGAATATGCGACCGCGCAGACAAGAGTCTTAGGTGACTTTTATTACAATTATAAGATGAATTAATTATTTATTATTTCAAGTACACTTACAGACAGTTTACATGTTCAAAGTATCTATACTGTTCAAGTGCCTGAACCTCTGATTGCATTCTGCGCTACAGTTAGCCTCTTGCTGTCATCTATATAGATGTGTCAGACATGTCAGATAACATGGGTTGCTTCACAACAAAACCTCTCTGCGAGATTTATCGTTTCTTAGAGTTTGTTACAGAGATTCTGAATCACCCTGTATATTAAAAAGTAATTATACATAAATTAATAAAATTTTGTTTTATTGAAATATTTAAGCGAACACATTAAAATAAAATATTTCTTTAATATAAACACATATATGGGTGATTTTACATCAAATTGAATAAAAAATAACCTTGTCTTTTTTAAATTGATTGAAACTTTTTTCACAGGCGATATACGTAAAAGAAGTTTTGATCGATTTAAGAAATGCGAGATCAAAAAGGTTGATTTTTGTTCGATTTGATGTGGAATTGCCCATATACAAAAAGAGCATTTTTCCCGTTAGTGGCACTTAAAAGTACCAATATGATATGCGAATCGAGGCGAATTTCATCGTTCGATAATTTCAAATGTAGCACCTTTCAGTGCCGCTTTGGCCAATGAAAAGTGCCGATTGGCGCTGAAAAATGCCGGTTGGCGCTGAAAATCGCCGATTGACTTCTCTTCCTTCTTCCCCTTTTGTCCTCATTTCTCTTGTTTGTTATCTTCTTCTTCCGCTTCCTCTGTATGCCTATAACAATCGACAAACTGTTTTTTTTTTGCTAGTTTTCATTATTGCGGAATGTAAAAGATTACAGAATGAATAATATGGCTAAAATTTTAGTGGACAATTCTCCGTCTGTTTTTAAATTTTTAACTCTTTTTACTAACGATGTTCAGTTTTTATTTCACCATTTTTTTAAATTTCTATTCTAATTCCATTACTTTCTCTCTTTTGTTTCTGTCTCTCTCTCTCATATGCAACTATTTATTCCATATGACAACAGCTGCATACATATCGTAGAGCACTTATTAAAAAGAGAAATAAACATTATACATTATTGGTTGTTTTCTTTTTCATTTATCATTATTAAATATATTATATTCAAGAGATGCAAAACAAAAAAACAATGTAACGAATAAAAAAAATGTTAAAAAATGTGCAAAAAATTATAATTTTAAATAGAAAAATAATATTTTTATATAAGTAAGCCAAAAAGTACAATATGTAAAGATATAAATATTACCATAAAAATAAGTACGGTCGATGAAAGATACCGAAAGAAAAAAGCTAAGATATTGCAATTAAACACTAAGCTTTGAAAAATGAGAAAATAGTTTTATATTATATTATTTTGTGACTTGCATTACTTTCATTTTATTATACATCAAATATATCATCTTTTTATAATTAAAAAAGTTTTTTTTCCAGGAGAGACAAGTTCTCTATATCCGACTTGACGAAAGGTGAAGCAGTACTGTCGTCCCATTGGATCCATAGTTTTGCTAACTCGGTACACGCGGTTGCCAAAGTTTTATCGTAATCGGGTATCACAAGTGGCATACCTGGCTTATGGAGCCATGTATCCCACTCGACAGAATTTAGCAACTAAAAATCAAGGTAGAAATTATCTACAATATTACAAATATTAATATTGCCATGCTAAATATTTTTTTTTGTGAAAAAGCAAATTACCTCGACTTCCTCCGAAAAATACTGATACAAATAATCCTTCCATATATCAGTCTTTATACTTTTGTACTTGTATGTATTCAAATAAGATTTTAGAAATGGTTCGAACACTTCTGGTCCATCTAAAAGCTGTTCCAGATAAAACAGAAATGTATGTCCTTTTTCATAAGGCACAATCGAAAACGCGTCATCAGGATCGACACCGATTAAATTTGGTATCAAGTTCGTTAGTTGATTGGTTTCGCCGAGATTTCGGTCGGCTATATCGCTTTAATATAATCAAAGTTATATTTATTTCAAAATGCTAACGCGTTAATCCTCATAGTGAAGAGCACGAACAATAGTGTCTTTCACGAATAACATCTATATTTGGTGATAGCCGAGATCAAAGCGAAAAGTAAGTTTTTCCGAAGGAGCGATTGTGTGTGTAGATAACGATTTCAGTGTAAAGTGTAAAGCATGACAATCGCTAAAAAATCCATTGTCGTCCAACGGCTGCTTTTTTTCTCGTGTTCTGGATTATTGGAATTACGACATTAATGTCTTAATAGTTTCATATTTATGATTCTTTAAACATAACAGCACGACCAGGTTTTACATTATCGCCAGTATCCTTCGCGTCAAATACATGTTTCGTTTTGATTTCGACTACCATTAAAGTATCGATGTTATTCGAGAAAGACATTATTCTACATGATCTCCGCTACAATGGTTGACGCGTTAGATTTTTAAGATTAATAAACCTACGATTATTAAAGCGAGAAAGCAGGCCGAAATCGCGACGCTTTTGCCGAAATCATTTGCGTCAGATACATTCTTCGCTTACATCTCGTCTACCGTTGAAGATATCAATACTATTCGAGAAAGACATTATTCTATATGATCTCCGGTACAAGGATTGACGCATTAAATTTTTAAAATTAATAAGCTGACGATTATTAAAGCGATATAGCGGGCCGAAATCTCGATGTTATATAAGGCTGTTCCGCCTTTATAATGAACACAACTTAGAAAAAGATACAATTCGTAAAATATTAATGGCGTAATTTCATTAGCACACAGTAAAATAATGTAGTTCTTGAACAACGCGTCAATTTCTTTAAAAATTGCTGTGATTCAAGAGATAGATTCATTAGACGCGAAGGACCCAGGCAAAGGCAACGCGATTTTGGCCCGTTGTATCGCTTTAATAATCGTAGCAGTTTTATTAATTTTAAAATTTAATGCGTCAATCCTTTTAGCGGAGATCATGTAGAATAATGTCTTTCTCTATTAACATCGATATCTTTGGCGGTAGTCGAAATCAAGGAGAAAAATTTATATTGCACGAGAGATATTGGCGATAATGTAAAAAATTTCGTCGCGCTATCATGTTTTAAGAATCATAAATATACAACTTTTAACACTTTAATGCCATAATTTCAACAATACAAAGTACGGAAAAAATGCAGTCATTGAACGATATCGGTTTCTTTAGCGGTTGCCGTATTTTAAACCGAAGGTATCTATTATCGCCGGTGCTCTTTCTGAATAACGTATTTTAATTTATGCAAAAAATAAATTTATATATAAATAATAAAAATATCCTAATAATGCTTTTTTCTATGACTGCAATCGATAAGAGATTAGTCGATATAGATGCTGAATAATATTTTGGTGGTTGGTCAATGAGATTAAAAACTTATAAAATTTCCTTGTCATAATTGATTAATGCAGTGTTTCGGAACATCTGTAGTTTTTTTCCAACCGTAGCGTAGCCAATATTACCTACTGCATACATGACAGTTATCTTAACCTCGCGTATTTCTCTCTATATTTATATTTTGTGTGATCGCATTTATAACTAGTTTCAAAATATATATTTGTAAGTTTTTTAGATTTTCTGATCTTACTGAAGTGTCATTGAATAAGCATTTTTTGCGTGAAAGTGTTTGGTTACCATAAGAATGTACAACAAATTCTTAAATGTTGCAACAAGGTACACGACAGTTATTTTAACCTCGCGTGTTTCTTTCTGTTATTATATTTATATCTAGTTATCATTTTGATAATTTTTCAAAATATATATCTGTAAGCTTTTTAGATTTTCTAATCTTACTGAAGTGTCATTGAATAAACATTTTGTTCGTGAAAGTGTTTGAGTATTATAGGAATGTACAACAAATTCTAAAAGTTTTGCAACAAGGCACTTTATAATTGAAAGTGAGTAATTTTATTATATTTTCATAATTCACATAATATTTTTAAGTATTGTGTTTTCTATTAAATTGAAAAAAAGACTGAAATGTGATGATGACAGTTATATGAGTAAGATTGTTGTACAAAGGAAAATGTTTAAATTCGTATGTATTAATATCATATCTTATCATTTATTTTTATTTTAGCAGGTAACAATAACAGATATTAATTTGGAAACCACACACAGATCCAGCGTGCACCAAATGTTAAAAAGTAATATATTACAAAGCACGAGAATCTTTTAAGCGAGAATTCAATATTATAGTCTCCGTTAATAGAATCTTGTGATCTGCAATGGAATGATCAACGCTTATTCATCAACTTGCAATATCTGTTGAAGCAAGAATAAAGTTCATCAGCGATTGTGCAACTACATTATAAAATAAATAATAATGTAAATATTGTGTGTTTTTTATTAAATTGAAAAAAGGATTGAATTTTGGTAATAACAATTATATAGGTAAGATTATTATACAAAGGAAAATGTTTAAATTCGTATGTATTAATATCATATCTTATCATTTATTTTGATTTTAGCAGGTAACTATAATGGATATTAATTTGCAAACCACACACAGATCCAGCGTGCACCGAATGTTAAAAAGGAATCCATTACAAAGCATGAAAATCTTTTAAGCGAGAGTTCAATATTATGATCTCCGCTAATAGAATCTTGTGATCTGTAGTGGAGTGATCAACACTCATTTATATTGATAATTGAAATAATAAGAACTTTGTATTGGTGATAGTATTAGAAGATTGAAATGACATTTGTATATTGCTTATATATTTGATCTTTTTTATTTATAGTGAAATTTGTACATTGTAAATAATAAATTTGTCTATGGAATGAATACTATTGAGATAATTTTGTAACTACATTATGTAATAAGTATGTTTAAGTTTTGTATGTTTTTACTTATTGAATTTAAAAGAAGAGACTAAATTGAATTTAAGGAAAAACAAAATCATGATGGTGATAATTGCATATATAAGTATGATTCCTTTACAAAGAAGAAAATCTTAATGTCTTGCTGTCTATTAATATTATATATGTTTATTTTGATTTCAACAGGCAACAGTAATAAATGAATATTAATTGGCAAAGCACGCACAGATCTAGCGTATGTCAAATACCAAGAAGAAATCCATTACAAAGCACGAGAATTTTTCGAACGGGACTTTAATATTATAGTCTCCGCTAATAGAATCTTGTTATATGTAGTGGTATGCTAATTCATTAATTGTCACTAATAGTTGAAATTATAATAACTTTGTATTGTTGATGTATTAGAATATTGAAATGACATTTGTATATTGATTTTCAGTTATTGAATAAATCATGGAAGATAGTGCTTTAACATATCACACTTTTATAAAGAGCATGTCGTTTTTATATATTATTATATGTACTATTTATGTGTATCTCTCTTTCATATATGCGTATATTATTGCACATAAATAAGTAATCCATTACAAAGCACGAAAAATCTTTTAAACTAGAGTTCAATATTAAAGTCTCTGTACATATAATTTTGTAATCTATAATGGAATGATCAACATTTATCTATGAACTTATATTATTCAATATTTGTTGAAGCAATAATGAAGTTTATCCTTTATAACTGAAATAGCTTTACTAGTTCAGAGTTTATCTCTTTCCAATCGTCGGATGTCGTTTGTGTTGTCAATTCTTTATATTTTTTTCATTAATTCTTTTTTATTCGTTTATTGTGTTTGAAATTTACTTGTGTATTTTAAAATAATTGATATATAGAATGTCGTTAAAATAATCGTTTCATAAAAAATAATAGTGTCGTCATATTAATCATATGATATATTATTGTAAATAGTTTTGTACTGTCGTTGTACTAGCCAATTGGTAATTTATTTCTTATACATATGTACTAGTACATTTTATGTTAAAAATAAAAGTAATGTATGCGTTAGAAAGTAAATGTACTCTTATGTATGCAATAAAATATTCATTTTTTAAATGTCGTCCAAATAGCCCTTTGACATACGTATATATATATATATATATATATATATATATATATATATATATATATATATCTATATATATATATATATATATAAAATAAAATAACATTGCAGGGCATTATATGTTTATACATATATATGTATGTATGTATAAACGTATAATGCGCTGCAATGTTATTTTATTTTCATAATGTTATAATGTTCAATAAAGATACAAATTATAATCAAACAAGAAACATGTTTTAATTTTACAATGATCATATATAACATGTATATTTCTATATATACAACGTTTGTATTTTTATTTTATTTATTAGTGTTTTGTTGTGAGCAAATCTTTAATCCCATGTCGTGTATATATATGTGTATATATTCATATATGTGTGTGTGTGTGTGTGTGCGTGTGTGTGTATTATAGTAAATGTGTACTAATTTGATAAAAGTAAATGTATTCATAAGCAACGGAATTTAAACTTTTACCAGTAGAAGCATACATTTTCTACTATAATGTATTGTAGTAAATGTATACATTGTCTAGTAAATGAATACATTTATCAGAAATAGACATTTTTATATTTAGGTGATACTTTTGCTGAAATCCTATCGTAAATGCATACATTGGCTAGTAAGTACATACACTTACTAAATTTACGCTTTTACTATATTATATATATATATATATATATATAGTATGATGTAGCTTTTTGTAGAGTTTTGTTTTGATTGCTTGTAATGGACAATAAATGTCATTGTACAAACATGTTTTGAGAATAAAAGATTAATTTCCCAAAAATATAAATAGATGATTGTTGATATTTTTATAACATTTCACAGGATTCTAATAGCGGAGAAAATTATAGTAAACTCTCGCTTAAAAGAATCTCGTGCTTTGTTAATCAATTCTTTTCTAGTGCTTCATGACAGATCTGCTGTGCAAATTACTATAGATGCGTAGGATATGTGGCTCTCAGTTCTGTTATATCTGAAATAGGCGTTTAAAAATATTAATAAATAGCATAATATATTAGAATTTCATATACGGAATAACTTTACTAGAAATATTATCAAATCTCATGAGTATATTAAATTATTATATTATATTATAGTATACGTACGTACAGTTTATTAAATAGCAGATTACCCTAAGGCTACGGAAACAGCAACTTGTATTGTAAATGACCTCTTTCACAACACTGATGGAGATATCGATATTTTCATAACATTTCACAAGATTCTAATAGCGGAAAAAATTTTAAAAAACTCTCGCTTAAAAGAATCTCGTATTTTGTTAATGAATTCTTTTTTAGTGCTCGATGACAGATCTGCTGCAAATTACTATGGATGTATAGCATACATGGCTCTCAGTTCTCTTATATCTGAAATAGGCGTTAAAAAATGTTAATAAATAACATAATATATTAGAATTTCATACACAGAATTCTTTCACGAAACTGATGAAGATATTGCACAAAATACCATGATATGCTATCTATAACAAAGATATGATTCATCACTGAAAATAAGAAAGATCTATTACTTCTTGGACTATTGCTAGGAATATCATTAAACTGCATTCTTGTCTTATTTCGAAGTATTTGAATACACAATACTTACTGAAATTGTGATGTATCTAATTGAACCTCAAAGAAGAATTTATCTCAGATGAAAATTACAATTAATTTAACTTTATATTTAACTGATATGTTTTCTTACTTCCTGATTACATTACGTTGTGTCTGTTACGTGTGCAATGACACCGACCGGAAAAAAGATTTGGAGAATTTACAGTCAAGTTTGATTCTTTAAAAATAAAAAATTAATTGTTACGCTGTGTCATTACGAGAGGTTAGGAAATCTGTCATAATAACTATGTCCAAAGCAAAGATACAAAATGGTATAATAAAATATATATATATATAAATATATATATATTATTTATGGACAGCACGTACCATATAAAAAGTAGAAATATGTTTATAATTATAAGCTTTTTCATCTTCTTTTTCTAATTATAAACGATTACAGCAAATCTGACAGCAAGAAATCACAGTTGTAACAGCCTTTTCTTAAATACATCAACAGTCAGAATGTATGAATATTCAGATGCGATACGCTTGATCGAAATGTGCGCAAAAGAAATGTGCGCAAAAGAAATGTGCGCGAAAGAAATGTGCGCGAAAGAACTGTGCACAAAAGAAATGTGCGCGAAAGAAATGTACGTGAAAGAACTGTGCGCGAAAGAACTGTGCGCAAAAGAAAAGTGCGCAAAAGAACTGTGCGCGAAAGAAATGTGCGCGAAAGAACTGTGCGCGAAAGAACTGTGCGCAAAAGAAAAGTGCGCAAAAGAACTGTGCGCGAAAGAAATGTGCGCAAAAGAAATGTGTGCAAAAGAACTGTGCGCAAAAGAACTGTGTGCAAACGAACTGTGTGTAAACGAACAGTAACAAACGTTTATTTACCAAATGAAATTAATAATAAATGTCAAAAAATTTCGAAATTATACATGTATACATGCGTGTGTATGTATTTCAAATTATACAAAAATATGTGTTGTGTCCAAAAGCAACGTGTCCAATTGAACGGTGCGCAAATAACATGTGTCTAAACGGACAGTGCGCAATTGAAATGTGTCCAATCGAATGAGCCTCTCCCTGAAATTTTCTCCTAGTTTGTCCTGCACTGTGGCTTTCAACGTTTTCATTTTTTCTCCAGTTTCACAACCCATGATCACTGTCCTCTTGCTTCCTTTTTTTAGCTTCGTTATTCCCATCGCCATGTTTTTGATATCTACCTTTTCTTTTATCAATTTTTTTGTAACTTCACTCTCTTGTTGAATCTTGGGTTTGATAATTATAACATTCTTTTTCTCTTTAATCGCTTCACTATAGCTCCTTTGTATTCCTCCTGTTGATCCACCTACTTCTTCCTGTATTATTCTTTTCAACTCTTCTAGCAGTTCCTGCTTAACATTTCCCAATTCTTCTCGAATTATTTCCTTGACCATCATTTTAATTTCCTTCTTGCTGTTTCATCTTTTATTTCTTTTACAATTTTTACCAGCCAATCTATTTTTACGTCAATAGTCGATGATCCACTCGCTCCTGATATTCTATTTCCACTACTTGGCGTCGTAAACGAACCTATAGATCCTGTAGATCCTAGCCTGTCCCTGCCGCCCCCGGTCACTGCCGATTCCTTCTTCATGTCTGCTTCACTTTCAATTGTAAATCTGTCAAATGGGCCAGAACACGGTACCAATTCTTGATTTTTGTCGTAAATCCTATGCTTGCTTACACATCCTGGATGATAAAACAGCTTAATACGATTCACCTGATAGTAAAACTTGCATGTCACCACCTGATTTTTTATTGTCTTTTTACATGCCGAGCATCGATATTCAGCATATTCATCGTCCATGCCGATAATTATCGGCCGAAACCGCTAATATCAGCGTTAGCGATCAGTCACCTCTGTTCCACCGTCACACGTCAGCATTTTTGTGTCCACCTTTAATGTCTATCTGTCGTATGAGACTTTGGTGTCTTAGACAGGAAATGCACTTCGACGCCCACAAATCAGCATATCCCGGCTAGATAACACTCATGGCTAATAACAATGGCTAATAACAATGCCAGTCTATGCCGCTATGACTTGAATAACTTTCTATCACTCCCCGTAACTATTTAACCGTTTAAAAGTTATTACTTTTGCGGAGCGATGTTTGACACGTCTTCTCCACGGAGAGAGAGAGTGATTGTAATAATTAATGAAAAACAGTGATTATAATCATTAATATTAAGAAGAATATAAATAGCAATAGCTTAAATATAAATGGCAATTGTAAAAAAGCAAATAAATAAAGAATGTAAAATTGCAAATAGTCAATTACAGAGTGAGCATGCCTGCATTATGCGATTCTAATTGAATTCTTAAATCGGTGATACAATTATTATTCATGGACTGTTGGGAAGGGAAGTTAACGTTCAGAGCCTGGTTGCCATTCGATTACTTTATGTTTTCATCAATTGATAAGTTTACTTGTTGGGGCTTTTTTACATGTTGCTTGCGACAGTCTGATATGTGGTTTAAAATTGCACATATGCTGTCAAATAGAGATATTAAAATTTTGTTTGAAAAGAATCATACGTAATCCAAAAATTCTTTGTAACTACAACGTTCAATATAATCTCATAATCAAGTTTATTTCACTTAATCAATATTTTGTTTTATTAGAATTATATATTTCTTTCTTGTGATTCCCATATGATTGTAACATACATAATAGTATCATTATTAGGCCATAAAAGATAAAATATAAAGAAGGTTCTAAAATAATATTGTGATTACCAATCTTTGATGTTAATAATATTTTATTTATAATTTTTATTAACATTTTTTAACAAAAATTTCACAATAGGTAGTTCAAATTATGTACTTTCTGAGATGTCAATAACGCGATTAAAAAAAAAAAAACAATTATTTACTAGAAAAAAAATCCTTAAAAGTAGTCTTTTCTCAGCCGTTACACAGATTTCCTTCCTAAAAATATTCTAGTTAAAAGATCTTTGGGTGCTTTTTCAGTCCCAATAATCCCATTTCTTAAGGTCGTCTAAAACATTTATCAAAAATGGGTTGCCTCCTAAACGTTCAATCTCAGCTCTCGCTTTCACATCCAAGTCTTCAAGTACACTTTTCGTGTACTTGAAAGAGCCAAATTTCTCTAACAATTTAACGCAATGTTGTTTCACTTCGATATCTTTAGTTCGTTGCCTCAGAATATCTTTATCAGGCATTATTAAGGAAATCTATATATAATAAAGTTCATAAATTATAAAGTTTCTGAAAAGTCTTTTGTATGTGTATGATATGTGAGATCATTTACATTTCTTTAGTAAATAAAATGTATTAATTAACAAAAATATTTCTGTTTTAAAGGAAAAAAAGTATTATATAAAAGTATTGTATAAAGGATACACATTAGTTGCATATCATCAGGATTCGTTGTAAGCGCATGAATAATGGGAAAGCTGAATTTTCCTTCACTCAAGTCCTCGCAATAACTCTTACTTTTGTTATACTATAACAAAAAATTATTTTAATTCTTTTTATTACTTATTCATTTATTTATGTATTATGTATAACGTCGCAGATATATTATTACTCACCTTATCGCTGCCCAAATTGCAATAATCATCGCGTATTTGGAAGTGCAAACTTAAAATGGCTACTAGCGATGATAAGTCTTCTTCGTAAGTTGAGAACAGTTTCATTAATCTTACTACCAAGTTAAAGAAACTACCCATCTCTGCAGAATTAGTTAATATTTTAATTTTTTTCATATGTAATTTTTTAAATTTCACAAAGAAATACATTGTATATAAGTATTAATATTGACTTTTTATTGCCATAGTCTTGTAGTCTGCCTCACTTGGACAGATGAGATTGTCCCGCCAAAAAATGTCCATTCCTTGACCTCTATGACCTTCCAACATTTGCTCCACATACACTTTTGTTGCCTGAAAAAAACACAGTTAGTACAATAATACAATAAATTATATTTTATCTAACAAGCAAACGTGAAGCTAATCTTTTACAATTTTAATGAGTTTGGTAATTATTCAGAATCACGGCTCCACCTGCAAATTGGTTGCAAATTTTTTACAGACTTTTTATGTTTAGAAAGAAATATAAATAACCATTTTTAGTTCAGGGAAGTCCAAAAAAAAGTTATAGACCAAAATGTGGAAATTTTAGAAAAAATTTAAAAAAAAGGAATACAAAAAAAATAAGAAAAAACCAAATTTTAGTTTTAAATGAGAAATAGATTTGGGTTATTTTATATCTTTCGGAAGTGGAACCCCTCCCCCCTAGGGGAGGGGGACGAAATCCACTGCATCCACGCTTTCCCTTTCTCATTCATACGACAATCGTGGGGTGGATCTCGCTTTGTTTTGTTAAATATATGCGTGGATACAGTGGGTTCTGCCCCTCCACCCCTATGGTGGGGGACACCACTTCCAGAAGATATAACCTAACCCAACCCAAATTTTCCGTTTTTTTCCACTTTTTTGGTTTATAACTTTTTTTTGAGCCTCCCCCCACTTTAAAAATTGTCATTTACATTATTCTCTAAGTATAAAAACTTATCCAAAAAATTTGCAGCCCATTTGCAGGTGGAACCGTGATTCTGAATATTTACCATGAGTTTTTATGAGCTTTATGTTATATATATATATATATGTATATATTAAAATATCATAAAACATGTATTTTTAAGAATACATAAAACATGTATTTTTAAGGACATATAAAATATGTATTTTTCAAAATGTTTTTTCCTTCAATCAAGTCTTAGCAGTAACTTTTACTATTTCTATACTATAACAAAAAATTAACCAAATTCTATTCAGTTTATTTAAGTATATATGATGTCATGGACATAATTCAAGAAGTGCATTTGAATTTTATATTTTTTTAAAATATTATTTGAGCACTTAGAAAAGAGGATAAAAGATCTTTATTTTTTCTTATAAGTATGATATGGTTACTTACTGCAGGATGTAAATTAATTGTTCGTTCCAAGGCGATAAATAATATATAAGTTGCAGCGCTTAGCGAGTTAGCAACTCCATAAACAGAATGAGCGACAGGAATACCTCTTCGCGAAATGGAATTATCTTGTATATCATCAATCCTGTAAAAAATAATAAATTATGATCTTATAAAAATAAGTATACAGGATTGCTTCTTTGATATAAATTCAATTTTATACATCTAATTTCAAAATAATAACATAGAAATAAATGTAATGTGAAAATGTAAGGATTATATATTGAAATAAAACACATTAATTATGACAATCAATGATCAATAAACAATGTTATTTGGTTTTCAGCTTTAAGCTATAAATTAATCAAATTAAATTATAAACTAAAGTCTAAAGCCACAATATATTTGAAAAACAACAATTTATATATATAATATTTGAAATCTACAATTAATATGCAAGATAATTAGTTTCTCGTTAATTCCGACAGAATCTGATAGTGTTATATAGTTTGATAAGTAAAACACAAAATAACAAAAATTGTCGTTCAATAAATTATAAAAAGAATAAAGTCACATCACAAAAGTAGTACTTCTTAATGCTAGAAAATTATATTAAAAGATATAACATAATATAACAATCTAAACATATAGTATATATATTACGAGAATTAAAAGTGTGCAATTGGAAAATATATAAAATACATAAAAAATCATATACTAATAGAGCAGAATGCAAACTTACATAATGCATGAGTTGCAGAGCATGGTTACTATTTCATTGATCGCTTGTATTTTGTCGGGCGATATTTTTAGCCAATAATTAAATGCATTAGCTAATTTCACAGTTATTTGTTTTCCAGGAACTTGAAGATAGTATCTGATCGGTTCCAACAGTTTCTACGAGAAATCAGGTAATTTCTTAGTCTTCATGTAATTTTAGTCTTTGAATAAGTGTAAGTCACCAAAATTTGTTTACTTATCACAAACAAATTTGGCCACATTGACCTTATCTTTAGGGCAGGTGCCATTTAAGAAAGAAGAAGAAGAATCGCAAACAAATCAAAGATTTAAAAAGAAAGAAAAAAATCCAATAGAAACACTAACTTCATCCTCCTGCCTGTCGTTGCTCAGAGAGTAATAAAACGGCTTATTTTCATGTGTATTCGTCATATTTCCAATTCGAAACGATATTTCTCTCTCCTGAAAAATTATAAGATTTCAAAGAGAATATAATATCTCGTATATACAATCTTACAATCCGTTAGAGACACAGACTTTTATCAAATTTTACAGACTTCTATTAGACATATTTTCAATCTCTTCTAGTTTTCTTCAACAGTCAAATCTTATAAAGCTATTAACTAATAGCTTTGTAAATTATCGATATCACAGAGGACCTTTAATACGCTATAAATGAAAATGAAAAAGATACAAAGAAAAAATATACTAAATTCTATTACTTTATTTTATCTGTTTTAGTATCAAGAGACACGGTAGTATCTCGTTAAGTTTATGCGCAGCAGTGAGGCATCCCATGTATTTATACGCGAATCGGCTGGTTGACCTTAAATTATTGGATCTCAATAATGGTTGAATCGAGCTCGGGTCTTAATTATATAAAGAAAATGTCTTTATTATTGTTTTATATGTATCATGAACAATGTTATTATATTCCAAAGCCTCAATGTACAAATTTTCCTTATTATTGTTATATTATATTATAATTACTGACCGTCGTCGGTAATTTAATACGTCAAAGTATAATATATGTTTACTAATCAATTCGATGTTATTAATTGGGTGTCATTAATTATTGTTATCATTAAGGGGGGAGCTTGGTGTAATTTACCAAAAGTAAGGTGATTTTTGGGAATTTTTGGGGGGAGAAACGGTTCAATAGATTTAGTTAAAAGTTTCAGAGCAAAAAAAAGTTTCGCGCGCGCGCACACACGCACAAAATCCGGTGGCAAAAATGCTTAGGTATTAGTGGAAACTATGTAGAAAAATGATTTGGGTGTGCGAAGGAAATATGTTGATCGAATACAAAATTTTGGAAAAAGTTTGGTTTATATTTGACTGCCCCTTGTATTATATTGTAAACCACTGACAGATATATGTGTAGCGATAGCGTTTAGACATTGTCCATTAATTTGTACATATTCTACGCGGTGATTAGTGAGCCTTCTTTTTTTATTATTAATTTTAATTTAAAATTTGACTGCAACAATAAATATTGTGTATGTCAAGTTTTAAAATACCAATGTAATTTGTTGATTCTATGCTGAAGATGGACTAAAAACGGTCCGAAACGTATATTTTCAATACACATTTATTACTAAAACTTAACAATAATAAGTTTTCGCACCAATACCCGTACCTTATTTGTCAATTTTGCCACTTAATTGTTATTACTCTGCCTATTGTTGTTATTATTCAATATATAGTTTTTGATAGTTCAACGTCACATCAACTACATATATATATATATATATATATATAAATATTTTTGATTGCATAGTCTTTAACATTAAACACTAATGCAGGGCGCATTGCGCATTTACATACATATATACATATATTTAATTATATTATTTATTTATTTATTTACATACCTTTCACTATTCGTATTTCAATAATCTGTCAGAATTCGTATGAGAGTTTGAACAGAATCGTACACACCAGATTATTAAACATGTACTGTTCTTGACCGTGATTCTGTACTCTTTATATATCTTTGATTTTACCCCTTCCCATTAATGATTTTATTAATGATATTATGCGCACGCGAGCACACACACACACAACATGTACATATATATCAACATGTACACAGGAGGAATGTTTTAACTTTTTAACAAATAAAATTATGCACATATCGGAGCGTATACGTATTGTTCTATATGTACATGTGTGTGTCCTTACATGCATTTAAATTCATGTGTTAAGTAATTTCTGTGTGTATTGTATGTACGCACGAGAACAGAAATAATAGGTCATATCTAATGTATACATGTATGTATGAAGAATGTATATACATGGTATGTACTAATCATATATAATACATATATATGTATATAGATCTTCTATATATATTTTTCCGGTTACATATGCACATACATTTCACATTCTATGTATGTATTATACATTGCATCAAGGATGTATATACATGAAATATGCAATATACATGAATGTACATACATTGTATATACTAAAATGGAAAAAATGGAAAAGCGCGAAAAACAATTAATGCGATAGTTCGTGGACAATTTTAAGTCAAGTCATGCGAATTTATGGAAACTATCCTAGGTAAGTGAGGTTTTAAGCGTATATTTTGACATAAAAACAAAATTTGCACGTTCGGTTTTTTTTCTTATACAAAATCAATTGTTTACAAAATAAATAAGATGTAAAATTTTCGATAATTTATATATGTATGTGGTTTATTTTGATACTCTTTCGATAACTTACATATATATAATATATATATATACCGAATTGTTGTCACACAAAGGAATTTGATTTTCCTCGTTTGTAAAACTGCATGCGTGAACAGCATGCAGTTAGACAGTACTTGTCTATATGTTAAAGAAATTTGTTAAAGAAATATAAAATGTATATAAAATATATTTTAAAATATATAAATATATTTTTAACAGCTTTAGAATGTCAACGCATGCGTTACAAACGAGGAAAATGAACCGCGAAAAATGATCTGCGCACCACGCGTTACGTGACACGTTATTACGCGACGAAGTTCACACTTGTTTGCGTTATTTCTTTCGCTGCTGCATCCGTAAACACGCTTGTTCTGGCATTATTGCTTCAACCTGCAGTCAGTCATACGGCGAAAATCGAGAAGTTTGAGATTCTGTATATCGGTATATTTCGAAAAATTCTACGTTTATTATAATTAGTTATTATAACACAAGTGTGTCGAAATAATTGTATTTATACCAGTGAATGTACCAAATATATGAGTGTCGTAATTATATGCAAGGAAGAAGCAGGAAAACATGAAAAATAAAGTGGAAAAAAGACGCAGAAAAACATCGAGCGATTGCAGAGGTGAGCAATTTATAATTATTATATTATTCATTATATGAGAATAAGTGCTCGTTTTTTTCTATTCTTCCAAGAAAAACATAAGTCGTCGGTATGACGATATTATTATTGCGATTTTAAAACAAGTTTAATATTGTATATCATTTTTAAAGAATAAAGAAAATCATAAGACATTTTTATCGAGATTATAAAATGTTAAACAACGGTCATTGGTCCATTGGATCGAATTCTAGGAAAATACATATTTTTATAGAATAAAATAGATATTTTTATAAAAACTCTACATTCTATTTTTAAATAAAAAATGTTTATTTTACCTAAATTATTAATAATTAAATATTTCTCCTCTTCCTCTTTCTTAGTATTAATTTTTTAATTTTACAAAGTATAATATAATGTAATATAAATAAAATTTGTTATGAAATATATATATCCTATTTTAAGATTAATTTTCAATTCTGTTTTTAATCTTATGCGGACTGTAAATCAAGTTGTGCTCCCATCTTCGTCTTGTGTTTATCTAATTCTCGGATCGATCTTGGAATTATCGATGAAACAAAGATCAATATCGGATCATCTCGGCAACAGAGCTCGTTGTCATGGTATAGCGTATAATCGCGTATAACTAACCGTTTCCTGTTTTCATTATTTAAATAGAATTTAGAAAATTTATATTATTCTTTTGTTCCGACATATCATAAAGACTCTATTTCGTTCACATTGTCAACAATTTTGCTGTTATATAATTTAACTTAATAATGTGCGTATAAATACGGAAAATAATAATAATAACAAAAATATTATTATTAGCCAACAATTTCGTATAATTCAATTGAATATGATAATATCACGATATTATACATGTTTTACCAAATTTTTGATTAAAATATCTAATATATATATTTTATATTAGATTGATGCAAAAATTTACCCCATTTTTACTATTAAATGGTGTTTAGTATCATGTATCGCAAACTCAATTTGCAATCAACATATAACATTTATATGCCATTTCAATGATTATATTTCTATGAGTATTTAAAAAAAAAGTTGCCACGATTAGTTGTATTGTATATATTTTGCAAAATTTTGGAAATGGCAGAAAATAAGGAATATTTTTGGCGTATTGTATTTCTTTATTTCCGAAAAGACAAAAACACGTCGCAGACTCAAAAAAAGTTATGTGGTATTTAAAACTTTGCAAAGTTCAACCGGTTCAAGTTTTGAATCCAATGAGCTTATTGGTTTAAATATTCCTAAATTTTATTAACATATATATATATACTTTTAATAATTATATAGGTATACTTCAATTAACAATAATTGCAATGAGATATTAATTTTTTTTATTTGGATATACACACATACGTATGACATATAAACACATGTATGCGTATATTACATGTTTATGTATATACATAAGTATATACGTTATTTAATTTTATATTGAAATATTTTGTACATTCTACATAAATTTTGATTATTTCTATAATAATGTTTATAATTAATTAAGAAAATATTTCTATAACAATTGAAGATAAGTAAAATATAACACAACAATATTTTTTTTTAATGTTGGTTACGTCATTATTAAAATTTTTGATCATACTATACTTTATTTATTTTGAATTATTATAAAAATATAATAATAGATTGAAACAAATAATAAATTACATACAAAATAAGAAAGAATACTCACTAATGCGTTTTGTGATATTTAAAACTTCACAAATTTCAACCGATTCAGGTTTTAAATCTAATGAGCTTATCGGTTTAAATATTCCCAAATTTGAAACGATAGTATTAGATTTGATTAATAGCTCGTAGGGCATATTGCCATTATTAAATTAAGCCATTTTTGATGGGCGAATTTGAACACCATCTAAATGAATGATCTGTTATATAAAGAAACCTTTATTAATATTAAAAATGTAATCAAGCTATACATATATTTACATACATGTATTATTTAAAAAAAGTAAAATATTTGCTATTTATAAATTAAATATAGATTTGACATTTTAATGTAATAAGAAAATAACAATAATATTAATAAAGAAATAATGACGTAATAATATGTGATTATATATAAATATTAATGAATATAAATAACAAAATTAAACACTTATATAAAAGAGCGATAAGTGAGATAAAAGCAATATTTATATCTAAATATATAATTTTATGCTTCTTGAGTCTTTAAATATGTAACAATTTTATTTGTCTAAAGTTGCAAAGAAATGATTAACATTTGTTTGAAGAAGTTGAAATACATCTTTTTCATTAATATTATGATGAATTACAATCTTATTTTAATTTAAAAAAAAAATTACTTATTTTATAATTTAATTTTGGATAGTTTTAATTATATTTTTTTTACTTTTATTATTTTTATTTGTACATGAAAGAAATAATGAATTAGAAGTAATGGAAGTACTTACATAATTGACCATTATATGATTATATGATGCAATATTTAGTCAATATCCATTTCTCTCTTCCATTATTTAGATAAAATTTAAAAAATTTATACTGTTGTTTTGTTCCGACATATCGACAAGACTTAAAAAAAAGATGTATGCTGTGTACGAAAAGAATACCGTTGACAATTCTAGAATAAAATAGCACGATGAGCCAAAAATGCTCCTTATTTTCGGCTATTTTTAAAATTTTGCAAAATGCATAAAATACAATTAATCAGTAATTTTCTAAATGCTTTTTGAAATATATATAATCTTTTAAATGACAGAAATGTTATACTAGAAATTTGTTAGGAACTTTCTCTTAATAAGATTATTAGAAAAAACAGAGATTATAATAATTAATATTAAGAAGAATATAAATAGCAATAGCTTAAATATAAATGGCGATTGTAAGAGAACAAATAAAACTAAAGAACGTAAAATTGCCAATAGTCAATTACAGAGTGAACGTCGTGCATTATGCGATTCTAATTGAATTCTTAAATCGGCGATACAATTATTGTTCATGGACTACTGGGAAGAGAAGTTAACGTTCAGCGTCTGGTCGATTACTCCTTGACAGTACTTTTTTACATTATGTATTTTTATCAATTGATAGGTTTACTTGTTGGGGCTTTTCTACATGTTGCTTGCGACAGTCTGATATGTGATTTAAAATTGCACATATGCTGTCAAATAGAGATATTGAAATCCAAAAATTCTTCGCGACTGCAACGTTTAATATAATCTCATGATCAAGTTTATTTCATTTAATTAGTATTTTGTTTTATTAGAATTATATATTTCTTTTTTATGATTCCCATATGATTGTAACACATATAATAGTATTTTTATTAGGCTATAAAAGATAAAATATAAAGAAGGTTCTAAAATAATATTGTAATTAGCAATTTTGGATGTTAATAATATTTTATTTATAATTTTCCGGAGTATAAAATTTTTTTAAATTTTGGTAAAAAACATACTCTCTTATGCTTATAGTGAGAATTAAACAATATAATACTTTATATAAAACTTAAATAAAGCTATTAAAAAGTAAATATTTTTTTAAATATTTTATATTATATATATTCTTTCTAACATTAAAGCATAAAATATTTCATAAAGCATTCGTTTTTTGATGAATTTACCTTACTAATTTTATACGTATTAAAGTAACATTACTTTTATACGCATAAAATAATAATAATAATAGAAAAATATAGAAAAAACCGATTTATGCAAAAATGTTTATTTAAAAAGAAGTGTCCAACTATCTACAATATTATTATTTTTTTCTATTATTATTAATTGTAAGAAAAATATTTTTGACTTAAATTATGAATCATTCTATAGATGCGCAAAAGTAATTTGAATAACAAACAATTATTAATAAACAAGATTATATAAGTAATAAGCATTTAATTGAAGTGTATTAATCTGTAAATTAATAAACTTATTCAAATCAATAAAAATATTTGATAAGTTATATAGGCAATAATAACTACTATGTGCGTATATTGTTGTAACTTGTTGTAACATATCTTAGCGGGCTGTGTGATGCCAGTCAACTTTAAAATGTTTCGGTTAAAAGAGCTTTGGTGCTTCTTTAGTCCCAATAATCTAAATTCTTAAGCTCGTCTAAAAGTTTTATCAAAAGCGGGTTACCTCCTAAACGTTCAATCTCAGCTCTCGCTTTCAGGTCCAACTCTTCAAGTACACTTTTCGTGTACTCGAAAGAGCCAAATTTCTCTAGCAATTTAATGCAATGATGTTTCACTTCGATTTCTCTGGTTCGTTGTTTCAGAATATCTTTATCAGACATTATTAAGGAAATCTATATATAATAAAGTTCATAAATTATAAAGTTTCTGAAAATGTTTTTTGTATGTGTATGATGTGTAAAATCGTTTACATTTCTTTAGTAAATAAAGTGTATTAATTAAGACAATGATTTCTATTGTAAACAAAAAAAAGTATTATATAAAAGTATTGCATAAAGGATACATATTATTTGCTTATCATCAGGATTCGTTGTAAGCGCATGAACGATGGGAAAGCTGAATTTTTCTTCACTCAAGTCATCGCAATAACTCTTACTTTCGGTATACTATAACAAAAAATTACTTTAATTCTTTTCAGTTTATTTATGTATTATGTATAATGTCGCAGATATATTATTACTCACCTTATTACTGTTCAAATTGCCATAATCATCGCGTATTTGGAAGTGCAAACTCAAAATGGCATTTAGCGATGATAAGTCTTTTTCGTAAGTTGAGAACAACTTCATTAATTTTACTATCAAGTTAAAGATACCACCAATCTCTGCGAAATTAGATGATATATCAATTTTTTTCATATATAATTTTTTGAATTTCACAAAAAAATATGTATATAAGTATTAATATTGACTTTTCTTTGCCATAGTATTGTAGTCTGCCTCACTTGGACAAATGAAATTGTCCCGCCAAAAAATTTCCATTCCTTGACCTCTAAAAATTTCCAACATTTCTTCCATATATACTTTTGTCGCTTGAAAAAAAACGCAGTTAATACAATAATACAGCACAAGTTATATTTTATTTAACAAGCAAATATATGATGCTAATCTTTTACAATTTTAATGAGTTTTATGTTGTATATATGTATACATATATTAGAAGTAGTTAGTGGGCACTATGGGGCGTCAAAACAAACCCCCACTCCTCGGCCACTGGCGCCGACCCCTGCTGTGCCTGTCTGGGGCCCTCCCCCCTAAGGGTGTCTGTGGGAAAAAAGTGGAGGGGCCTCGTGGACGTCTACGAGTCAAATTTCCATTTAAATTTTTTATTTTTTTATTTTTTTTTATTTTTTTTATTTTTTTTTTTTTTATTTTTTTTTCGGTCGCGTGAACATGCTCGGGTTCGAACCTGGGTCCTCCACCTCTCGAAACAGGGTCCTAGTATGCTGAGCTATCCGAAAACTTATTAGAATAGAAGTTAAATGTAGTATTTATGGAGAGTAGTTCTTTATTTTTTTTATTTTTTATTTTTTTATTTTTTTTTATTTTTTATTTTTTCGGTCGCGTGAACATGCTCGGGTTCGAACCTGGGTCCTCCACCTCTCCAAACAGGGTCCTAGTATGCTGAGCTATCCGAAAACTTATTAGAATAGAAGTTAAACGTAGTATTTATGGAGAGTAGTCCAGCGCTAAGATAGGGGTTCTGGCGGTCCGATTGGTTCTCCCCATAGTGCCCAGTCCTCCGATAGGTTCCGACGGTTTCGTCGATTTAAAAAAGTGGGTTGGAAAAACGAGCCAAAAAATAGTGCGAGGGAGAAAGCGGGCAAGATGTCTGCCGGAAAGCAGACGTGACAACAACCGACAAAACGGCGACTGTCGAGACTGGAGACGCGTCTAGACATAAGCATAAGGCATCCAGCTTCCCCTCCCCTTACGGAAAACCGAAAGATATCGTGCGGTATACAACATCGTCCTATCGCCCCCCTTAGAGGAAAGCCAGGGGAGATGTACGCTATATGTCGCCCACCCTCTTCCACCCTTTCTGTTGAAAAGAGAAAGTTGGATAAGGTACCGCTAGAATAAACTAGATGCTATGACGTGGTAACGAACACGTGCGTGCATGTACGGGTACAATTGTCCGAGGGGGGTGCGCCCCGCTGCACAGATAGACATACGGTAACAACATCGCTGGAGACGTTAGAAAGGGTCTTGGAATATATACGGGTACCTGAGGCTGTTTGACGCTGAGACTTAGGACGGAGACTATGACGTCACGGAGACGTCGGGGGAAGAAAGGATAGGAAAAGAGAAAATGTTTTTACGTAGCATTATTTTAAAAACAGTTTTATTTATATTTATTTATATTTCTTACATAAGAATATTATGCTTTGTACAATAAAAAATTATTTTACATAAAAATATTTGTACAATAAAAATTCTTATTTACAATTAAATATAACTATATTGCGTAGCAAAAAAGATTATCTCTTAGCACGAGGGAAAATACGCGAATTCGTTATATTGCAACTTTAAAAACGAGAGTTGAGAAAACACAGAAGAAAAATTACCGTTCTGCTACATAGCCGTATGGTAACGAACAATGACTATTGATAAATTTACGTTTCATCAATACAGGAGCACATACTTCAGTTTCATAGCGTGTTACCAGCTCATGAAACACAGTACGCCAAATTGCTCTAAACCGTAAGTTTATCGAAGTTCCAGCCGATTCTTCCTCATTTTCTTCATTTTCCCCTACCCTTTCTTTAGCTAACATCAAATTTCTAATACTAAGAAAATTGATTAGTTGAGAGTTTTCAAAATTTAAGGTTATGCCCTTCACTTTGCAGCATTCGTGTGTTCGTCCGTCCGGTGCACGAACAATGTACGTATAAAATTTAGGGCACCAGATACGAACGTCTCGATATAGCTACCGCGGCCGTAACTTTCAAGTTCGTCCGTCATATCGCCTAGAAAATTTCCCGTACGTGGTTCATACGTTCGGGTCACCGCTACTCACGTAAATACATGAATCCGTATCATAATACAAAACGCGACGATCTAATCGCTCTAAATAAGAATATAATTTTAAACGCGTCTGCGCCGTCGTATATGCAACTATTACAACATTCGTTATCGGTGAGGGAATGACAGCGTCTTGTCGCAATCGCCACGAAAGATATATTACCTCGTCGTTTACGGGTAATATGCCGGTTATCTCGTGCTCAGCACTCATCATCAATGTCGCAAAACGCTGAGGCGTTCTCACGACTTCGGTATTTGGTAAATTGGATCGCTGACCGAATTTTCCCCAAAAAGAATTTAAGCACAGCTTCGCGACAGAACGTAAACCGGGATTCCGAGTAACGTTACGTTTATCAAGAACGATATCTTCGGTTTTCTCGTACTCCCTCAGATATCGTTCTTTAGCATCGTCGTCGTTTTCCCCGCATTCACACGGCCATCCACTGGCTTCTTGTTTAAGCTGCAAGAATGTATTTATATATTCGGTGAACAATCCGCCTTGACGTGTCGTATGATCGAATTGGCTAACTTTATATTGCCAAATCTCGCTTACAGCTGTCACGAGATAACCCTTTCCGTTAGCCTTGCGTAATTCACAGGTCACCCACGTACCCTCGAATTCGTGTTCACGAGCATCGTCATGTGTACAGGGCACCTGCGAAAATGTTTCGCAACAACTGCGGCATAAAGCAAAAAGCAATTTTCCCTGCACACGATATGGGAGTACCGGATGAAATAGGTCGCGTGGTGGGAGTACTCTGCAACGTATGAGCCCTTCAATCGTATCGAAATTATAATTCGGTGCCCTTCCGATTATTGCGGAACATTCCTCGCCGACGTAAATATCCGGATGGTCGATTGGGAACAAAGAGGGTACAAAGAGCACACGTCCACGTATCGTATTTTCTCCGTACCCGTAACCTCATAACGAGTCACGATATTTCCCGTGCGGCTGCCGAAAAATGCATCGCGAGGATCGAGCGGAGATGTTTTCACCATCGGATGATTTTCGAGATATTCGCGCATTTCGTGATTATCGCGTCATAATTTATCAAAATTATTTTTAACAAAAAATTAATTGTTCAACCAAATCTTTTTTTCATTGTCAATATTATAGATCTAAATTTACTTCCGAGATGTGAAATATCATCCGCTAAGTCTGCATATTTTTCTTCCTATATAAGATGCAAAGATCATCAAGCGAATTATCTTTTCAAATAAACATATTCAAATAATCATCAAACAAGAGAGTCTTTTCAAATAAACAGTAAGATGTACCGACACTATCTGCGCACGTACAAATTCGATACGATACAACACACACACAAATAATATTGTTTTCTAAAATAATAAATTATTGTTTATTTTACAATCACCAAAACAATGAACAGCTAAAAGCACTTATTAATAATTATAAATTATTTTACTTTAACAATAAATTTGTATTTTTAAATAATTAAATTGAATCAGCAAAAATTGTTCTATTTCACCGAAAAAAGAAGTTTTGTTGTAACATTAAACTTGTTAAATTCACTAAATTTAACAAATTTTTAATTTAATAAAATTTTTATTTGTTAAATTTGTCATATTTAATTTTTAATATTAAATTTGTTTCTTTATTTTGTTATAATATTAAATAATTCATTATAATAGCAAAATATGGACATATTTTTCATATATGCAATAACAACAATTGTATTACTGATTAAAATTCTTTTTCTCTATTAGATCAAAAAACATTTTAATAATTGATAATGATATGTTTATGAAAGTTTACTCTATTTAACTATTGAAAAAAAGTTTTGTTTTCTTACGATATTAAATTACTATTTATACACACACATTTACATCGCAAAAAATATAACCGATACTTTACTATAAGATTTTGTTATACTATTAGTAAGATTCTTTTCATTCTTACCTCTAAAAATTCGGGTTTATAGATATGAATGAACGGTTTCATGCCAACCCTAATTATAAAAATACCTTCTTTAGAATGAAACATATATTGCTCAAGCCATTGTTTGCGTTCTACGATAAGTACATAATTAGATATTTAGTATTACTTTGTTTTTGTGACAAAATTTACTAATTATTATACTGATTTACAGTAAATGACAATTTTTTTTTTCATTTATTAATTCCTTTAAACTTTTTACTAAAAATATATAAACAATATTTGTAAAAGCATATAATAACAATATCTTATGTATAAGATTTTTACCATAGTCCGTTTGCTTCATTAATTTAAATGCCATGCTAAAAGGAAATCTACCGATCTGAGAAATATTTTTGAGCTTTTGTCGAAGAACGTATTGATGATGTACTATCGATATAATTGCGGGAATTATTAAAACTACGAACAAGGCGCACAATATCAAAAAGATTAAGTCCATTTTTGTAGCCTGTAAATATATTAAACAGCCCAAGTTACCAAATATGTAATGCATAAATTATTATAAATACTTTGTAAGATTGAATTTTACACTCACACATTGACAAATATTTTATTGACGCGATGTTTATATCATTATTATCTTTATTAATTCAGAAAATTATATAAAGATACTTTATTAAAGAAGATGGAATATAATATGTATATAAATATATATCATCGATGAAAATTGAGTATAAAATTAATGGTTGAGAATATTTCGTCGGTAAAACATTTCTCGATTATTTCTATGTAACTCGTCCAAATTTGGAATCTGTGTTCATTAATCGAAAGATTCACGAGATAAATTATTTATATTCATGCAATAAATTATTTATATTTTATTTTTCTACCGTATTTCATTGAGTTCTTGAAAAAGTTTTGCGGTTTAAAACGTATAATTATTCTTTTTTGCTTCCTCATAGAGGAAGCTTTGTTTTTGTGACAAAATATTTTTTCGAATTTTTTATGCCAATGTGTTCAAAATGTTCCAAAACGTCAAAAAATTATATTCCTAGAAAATGTATGTATCTGTGTATGTATGTATGTATGTACGGAATGTTTGTACAACTCTAACTTCCGCAATTTTTGAGATATCTGATCAAATTTTTTTATATGAATAGATTATTATAAAAGGATGGTTGGTTATGAATTTGGTGATAGAGTCAGCATCAGTGAAAGAGTCCATTTTCTATAAAATTTTGAATTTTTTGAAAAATGTATGTATACGAATTATACTCGGAAATAATTTTCGCAAATTCTGAGATATCGGGTTAAATTTTTTACATAAATAGAGTATCATCAAAAACGCTGAAAGTGAAGATAATTTCCAGCACGTGCAAAAATGTTTTGGTCAACAACGAAATATTAGTATTGAAACAGCTATCAAGGCATTAAAATGCATTACTGACAGCTCCGTCTTTTAAACTGTTTATCAATGTTTCTTGTGTGTTATCTTTTCTTATAATAAAATTAATTAAGTTTTTCTTAAATGAGTTTTTATATTTCTGAAAATCTATAATCTACAATGTAAATGTATAATTTATAATTATATAAAATTAAAAAAGTATGTAAATTAGAAAATAGCATATTGCTTCTTTATCTTCTATATCTTTTTATTTCGCTCACAAAGTTTCCTCTATAGGGAAGTAAAAATTGAAAAAAAAACCCGCTTACTTTAAGGAACTTAAGTTTTGTGAGATAAAATAAAATAATGAGGAAGTAATGCGTAAGTTTCTAATTTGCATGATTTTCAGTTTGTTTAACAATAATTTTAAGATATGATATATATACGTGTTCACAAAATATTAAAGCAATATTGAATTTCAAATTTTTGATTAAACGTACATTTGAGCATAAGCGCTCCATCATTACTGTTTAATTGAAATATATGTACAGTATATAACCGAGTTTCAAAGAATTATAATTTGCAAAATTAAGTATCCGCCCGTATTTTGTTTCATGAGTTTCATTATTAAATTATTACATTTTAACTTTGCACGAATTACTTTGTGTCTTGAAAAAAATAAAAAGCAAAACCACGAATTTTATCTAAATGATACTGAAAAAATGCAAGATTTCGGTACTTACTGTTTGTTACGTTGGAGCAAACAATAATGCTTTGCCAAAATATTTGTCACTTTTAGCAAATATCGCTGCGCTTTACTACTAATTATAAATCATAATTTATCGTGCTTTATATATAAATATAGTATAACTAAATATAATAAAATAACCGAGAAAAAGAGAGAGGAGAAGAATAGATGCTTTAAAAAAGATGTTTTAGAATAACTTTTTTTTAAAGCAGAATATTATATAATTGTTTTTACTTCTTCTCGACATAAGATTCGATCACGAAATGTTGCAACTTAATCTTTATTATTCAAGTCTTAATCTTTATTATTTTATCCTATCTTATTTTTATTTTTAATTCTCATTTTGCGCGACTCGAACCAGCAATATATAATATGCAATGCAATACACACAACGGAACCGTATCACTTATTTTATATGATTTCTCCTCGCAAACATTTGAAATATTTCTATACGATTGTGTGAACTACCCTTTGATAACAATGAGGTACGAGATGTAAACGAGATAAAAACAATAATTGTTTGCATATACATAGTATATCTAACAATAAGTAATAATATACAGGGTGTAACAGAGCGCCGTATCAGCCGTTTTTTGAGGAAACAACGCATTTTCGCGAAAAATGTTTCATACAAAAGTTGTAGAGCTCTAAGTGGCGTATTATATAATAATATTAGTATGACCTTGAATAACACCGTCACATAATGACATTATGTTTATAATTTGCAATCTTCTTGCGTATTCAGCTGATCATGATTGTTACTTGCCAAATCGGTTACGATAATATTTTATAAATATTTGATTCTTGCTTTATTCTTGACAGAAAATTTTTTACATTCGGTAATTACTGTTAAATTATTGTTCCATTAGTGATGTGAGCACACGTATTAGATAATATACAATACATTTATTGCAATTTTACATTTATTAAGCGCATTTTGTTGTCTAAATGCGTTTAATAGTTTATTATTCTTTTAATTAAAATATATTTACGTATTTAATTTAAATACTTAAATATTTGAACTAGAAAAATGATCGTATATTATAATAAAAATCGCGCACGTATTACGATAAGAGAATATAAGTGTTTGAATAAGTCAATAGAATTAAAAAATTAAGTATTTAAAAAAGCTCAAATAATGGATGAGAATCAATAATAAATAAAAATCTAGATCAATTGAAGCCCGGACGCTGTACTTAGAGCATGAACAATAATTATTATCTATCTTTCTTTAGGAATACATTAACTATGTGTTACAAATAGTTCAAACATTTTGACTCACTTCGAGTCCTTTTAAACGAAACTCGGATAAAAGGATTAAGAATTAAGAAGATGCAAGCGGTAAATCTATTTAAAGCATAGCGACGTAATGATAAATATAATTTGATAATACAGCACAATAAAATTATACATTATAGCTTAACGCGCTTACATTATGTGTACACATCATTCAATGAAAGAAATAGAAATAATATCGAACCTATTATTCGCGTGATAAGTAGTACTCTGCGTTGATACCATTCTTATTGTTCCATCGAATGAGTACTCTGCGTTGATACCACTGCTT